>NC_140183.1:29483726-29626226 GCF_963971535.1 Notolepis coatsorum
AGAAAGAGAGAGGGAGAGAGAGAGATGGGTAGAGAGAGAGAGAGAGATGGGGGGAGAGAGAGAGAGAGAGAGAGAGAGAGAGAGAGAGAGAGAGAGAGAGAGAGAGAGAGAGAGAGAGAGAGAGAGAGAGAGGTAGAGAGTAGCAGTCAGCCTAATCTCCAGCCTGGCTCCATAAACACAGTGCTGTGGTCTTAACAGTGCCAGAGGGTTGAGGAGCCCAGGCCCGTCCTGCTCTCAGCGCCCCCCCGAGTCTGTGCCGCCATCCGCCCAGAACAAGCCCAGATTACAGCCAGGCCCCGTCTGATGATGTCATCGACCGCTCCCTCCAGAGATTAAGTGCGCGCGTGAGAGAGAGAGGGGACGGGGAGTCAAAAGGGAGAACTGAGACAGACAGGGGAGGTTATTACAGTAGGTGCTCGTAAGGACCTCGTAAGGACCTCGTAAGGAGCTCCTGTGTAACTGCTCTGTGGGTTGGTTGGTTTGATCATGCTTCCTCAGTCACACAACTGGCCGAGCTGCAATGCTGGATTTTTTTCTTCCAAAAGACTCTCCACAACTGGACACCCTTTTGGTGCACATATGGAAGCGCTAGTTGTTTAATGGCAGGATTCCCACAGCGTCTTAAAAGGTTTTTAGGCCTTAAAAAGGTCTTAAATAGGATTTTGATAGGTCTTAAACATTTATTGGATTAGGAAGTTATTATAACTTCTCATCCCGTTTAAATGCGTTTGGGGGAAATGTCCGCACTGCAGAGTAAGCTGTACAGTAATCAGTCCCCCCCAACAATTAATATGGAATTACTTATTTCTGCCAGTATGGCCGTGAAATAGGTATTCAATTAGATACTTTTTTTTCTTAAGTCCTACATTTAACTTGTTGAAACCTGCAGGAACCCATAATAGTGTATAATATATTATTGGAAATTACCGTTTTGGCCCGAAATCTCAGATGATTTTTTTGTGCTGCAAATTACACCTGAAAGAGTGCAGTCTTATAATCACGGTCTAGAGATTGGAGAAAAGGAAGAAAGTTAAACTTTGGATCAATATTTATCCACTTTCCAGGTAAGCTAGTCGATTAATGGCTGATGTTTTATTTTATACGCTCTGATAGGCCTCTTTAGCAGTCAGTGCGTCTGAACTAGATTCTGATTGGCTCTTACGGTGCTCCTGTTGGGAAAGTGAACTTGAGTCGAGGCAGATAAGGGCTGGTGCCAGAGGCTAATAAAGACAGGCAGACTGTTAGCATTCCTTTGCGTCGCTTGATACCACACACAGAGACAAACACAGCTCAGATGTATACATACGGCTAACACAGACATACAGCATAACGAATGCTAATGTACTGTAAAACGCTGACATGGCGTGTATGGGTTTGCTCACATTATGACATAATATAACACACAAAACACATTTCTGTACAAGTGCCCACTACACTACAAATGTAGTACAACTGATGGACAACTGTTTGTGGGTGTACAGTGTGTGCTTTAGCAGGTCTCAGCTTACCTCACTCAACGCCATTAATAACAATATTTAATTTAATTTATAGCACACCTTAAAATATAATGTAATCTCAAGGTGCTTTAACCTCTTCCACCCGGAGCCTATTTTCTGAAAATCCGCCTAAAATAAATGGAAAAGTAAATGGAATATTGCTCCACTTCTACAAGGTCCATTTGCATATTCCTGGTATCTAGGGACATCTATGGACCTCAGTGAATGTATTCCCAGTGTCAGAAATATTGTGTCTATTACTAGGCTTGCTTAAATTGTGATGAAACAAAGGAGAATTTGAATTATGATTTTTCTTTGCATCTTTGACAGTGAATAACACCATCCTAATAATGACCAAACATTAAAAACTGCCACTGATCTCGACAGTACCTTCTTGAGATCATGTGTACAAATAATCTAAGGACATGAATAAAGGGAAGATGATTAAACAGAAGGTTCTGTAGATACAGTACTGAATTCTCCCATCCGGACCAATGCAATTTGAAATATTATTATAAAATATAGAATAGCAGGCTTATAAATTACCTTATTATAGCCAATTCGCACATTTATATATATACATATATTATCTTTCAAATGCCCGAGTTCAATTTGGATTTAGTATCACCAGGCGTGCATAAGAACAGATAATGAAATCTACTGTAATCTACTGTACTTTAAAATTTTCCCCACCGTTTTGAAACTAATTTCAGATCTAATTGTTCCTACATGCTAACAATAGGGAAGAGAAACTAACGGTGTTTCAATATTTGTCAAAAATGTTACCTTTTGTGGTAGAATTATCCCGAATAATAACAGTTATTGAAATCATTCATACAGAACTCATACAGAACATTTATGTCATTTGCGGTCCGCCGACGGAACGCACGGGCGGAAGAGGTTTTAATATGGCATACTAAATAAAAATATACATCATAATAAAACATTAAAAAGCTGATTAAAACAATAGAATGGCCAAGGACACACACTAGGACCAAAGGGAAAAGCACTGTGGAAGAGATGTGTCTTAAGTTTTTATATAAGAACAGTAAGTCTGAGGCCCTAATTGTTTCTGGGAGCTGATTCCATAGTCGTGGCAGTGCTGAAAATGCACATTCTCCCATAGTTTTTAGCTTTGTCCGGGGCACAGTGAGGAGGTTAGAACAGCCGGACCTGAGTGTCCGGGATGATGTTTGCGGGTGCACAGCTCCTGAAGGTAAGTTGGACCGGTGCCATTTATGGTCTTAAATACCAACAGGAGTGTCTTGAAAGTGATACACTGGTTTACTGGAAGTCTGTGAAGGGAGTGGAGAACTGGGGTAATGAGATGTGATTTATGGGTTTTGGTGAGGACCTGAGCTGCACTGTTTTGCACATACTGTAACCTCTGGATGGATTTCCCTGCAAGCAGAGACTATTTTCCACCCCTTGTAAACATCAATAACAGTGTGAATGGCGTTTAGTAAGGTAAGCTGAGATCACAAATACAGCTATGAACATAAAATTAAAAGGTAAAGAAAAGATAAGTCAAAATTAGACTGGTATGGTCCTTTAATGGTCTACTTTCACTTGTTACATGCTTTATTTAGACATGACTGAGTCCGTCTTTGGCTGACAGGACAGGATGTCAATTGTCAAAAACGTCCCGTCTGGCAGAGGTGATTCAATCGCAGTGGATAAATGTCTCGACAGTCCTGGCTGGTCTACAGATGGATGAGAAACTGTCAAGTTCAGGACAAAAGCTCCGGAGTGGGAACTGCCAACAACTCACACAACGCACTGTTGACACAGAGCACTTTCCCTTCCTAAGTAAAACACTGAGCGGCAAACACAACAGCCGCTTGCCGTTAAAAATCGCCAAACAACAGCGCGTATGACTTCTCACACTTTCACTCATTTACGTCCATGGGAAGTAGGATGCCGTTCGTCCTGGCTGGCTGTTTTGCTTGTGTCAGCTTTAACAGCGAGGAGATGTTCGCTTCCTCTCCGGAGACGGAGCGGCTCACGCCACACATGCTCTGGACCGGCACCCGTCTGAGGTCACCCTGGCCGAGCAGTGATTATTACTATATAGTGAGGGTGCTATTTTACAGAAAATTTACTTTTGTTAAGTGATCAGAGTCACAAATGTCTGTTTAGTACAAGTGAATGCGCTGTGCATCACGTGTTAGATTAGATACAGCACAAGTACAGTACAACGTAAATAAGTTCTCTAACCAGAGTGCAAGGTAACAAGTGATTTGCAAGTGATTAAATGTGATATATATAACAAGCTACTGAGTAATATATCTGGTTTATGTCGTCGAGTTCAAGGTGTTGAATGTCTGTGTTCCATTCTGTGGTGTCTGGTTGACCGGGTGGTGGGAGGGGGGGAGGGGGTCCTATGTCCATTGTTGTTAGCCGTGTTAGCTCGCCGCCTTTGTCCAGTGTTTTTAGCCATGTTACCTCGCCGGTAATCGGGCGATGCCTCGTTGTTTAAGTCCTGCGACATGCTGGGCGCCACGATTGTGAACCTCGGTTCATTTCTTCTCTCTGTGGCCTCTCATGGGTTATTTTGTAGAGGTGATAGTGGAGGAGTGTTGCCGTTGATCGTGTCATTAGCCGCCGCTTTCTGTGTTGGCAGCAGTTGTCCTGTAATGCTAGCTATGCTAGCCGCCGCTTCCTGGGTCAACAGTCCTAACTGTCGTGTTTGTTTCCGAGTCATGACTGGACCTGGGTTCTGGTGGATGTCTCCCGACAGGAGCAAATATAATAGAATCATTGATTTTCTATCAAACTTGCCTGTCGGGGGTAACTTCTTGTGATCCGGATTCGCTGTAAGTACTGTGTGAATCACTGCGGTTCCAAAGGCTGGATGATTCCTCTCCGAGCCTGTTAACAAATAGAAGTCACAATGGGACTGTTTTTTTGCGATTTTGCTACTTTCCACTTCTGTCTGGAGTTGTTTAAGTGGTGAATTCAGGTACAAGTCCAGATTCCACAGGAGGGATAGTAGAAAATGCGCAAAAAACCTTGTTGTTGTTTTGTTGCGTTGGTTTAGCCGGGAGCTGCATAAAATGCGACCACCCATGTCGAAGCCGGATACCCTGCGAGTGTATCTACAGTAAATTAGATCAGTGTGTGGGTATATCTTAATACCATAGAATTATGAGAAGTTTCTGTCCAATGGGTTTCTGCTATGGGTTGCAACATAACCACCATGTGTTAATGTTGTATGATATTTATATATACATATATTTGTATTTGACCTTTCTGTAGCCGTGTTCATCCCACTGAAACATGGCTACATGTGAGAGGATGCCTCACCTCACTGAGGTCATCAATGTGACTGAAACCAACAAAAGCTATCTCTCAACTTTGATCCCTCCAGTTTTACCTTAGTGTTCACACCTCATAATTGAATGAAACATGCCATTAGGGTGTCGACAGATGAGAGGATCATGTGAAAAGACAATCGGAGAGTGTTGCTGGCAACTGACGCCCCGCGCACTTCAAAAGAACCCAAAACACAGCCGCCTTACCTGCAACACGAATTACATGCCGCTCTGGCATTTCATCCCTCCGGATCTAGACGGGTCAAAGGCACATCAGTACCTGTGTTGAGGGTGTAACTGCAGCGACCGCCCCGGGGCATATGTGAGTTGAGAGCCTCAAAGCCACACAAGAGGAGGCTAAGCCTTCTGTGAAGAGAGCCTGTCATCCTCTCCAGGCAGCACCTGTGGAGACCGGCCTGGCTCTCCCTGTCGGCCCGGCTAGCAAAGAGGGGGAGCTTTGCAGGGATTTGGGCAAGAATGGCAGCCCACTTTGCACCTTGACACAGTAAACGGTCTGAATGGGTAGACAGGCTTCAGTGCACCCCGAGGGAAAGGCATGAGGATGATACTGGAGCCAAGGAAACAGTGTACTGGTACACATTTACAGCTGTGCAGACAGGACGTTGACACACTCACTTACATCAAGATATCAACATGGAAATCATCTCTGTGAATGGAGCAGGTCCACTCCCTCTCTCTCTCTCTCTCTCTCTCTCTCTCTCTCTCTCTCTCTCTCTCTCTCTCTCTCTCTCTCTCTCTCTCTCTCGAAGCACAGGCATTTGTAATCCAGAGCAACCTCCAAGGTAATGCAAGCGCTGATATACCACCAAGCAGATTAGCTGAGTTTGCCAGATAGCTATATAACAAAAGTTATATATATATATATATATATATATAGTATATTGATGTTTTGATTAGTTGAATCTGTAAAAATAAGGAATGTGATTCAGTCATTGGTCATTATAAACAAAACAGACCATGTGACCAAACATTCATAGTTACATGTGTGTAGCAAGTTTGGATGGTCGGAGCATTGGGTCAAATAGAGTGGTTCTCAACCAGTGTGCCATGAAGCCATATCAAGTGTGCTGTGGAATTTTAGACCAATTAATTTTACAAGGCTTCATTAAATATGATTTCTAAATTAGATACATTTCCATTCAATATACATATTTATGTCAGCACTCACTTATTCATAACTAGTGGGGCATCTTTATATACCCCCATATAAGAATGAACAATCATCAGAGAGATTAGCCCCTTCCATGACTGCGATGTGCAAGCCAGGGGCTGTCTTTTTAATATGCAGTCACTCTCAGCTATGTAGCTACCAGGCTCGTTTGGACCACCAAGCACTGCTTCCGAGCTCGGGGTGGGTAAAAAATATATCAGATATGAATTTCAAAGGTACCCAGCGTACAATTAGGGTTTCACACAGCGACGCGCTGGGGTCTGAAAGCTCGGAGTTGCTAATAAACATTTTAAATCATTGTTATAAAACCAGTGGTACTCACAGAGCGAGCCGTGTATTTCCGCCGTTGGTGTCACAGCGCATGCGCACCAGGCAGCCAAATAGCGCTGTGGGGCGGCGTGGCTCAGGGGTAGAGCGGGTCGTCCAATGATCGAAGGGTTGGTGGTTAGAATCCCGCTCAAGCCCATGTCCATCCCACTGCCGTTGTGTCCTTGGGCAAGACACTTAACCTACTTGCCTCGTATGAATGTGTATGCATGTGAATGAATGTTGGTGGTGGTCGGAGGGGCCGTAGGCGATGATTATTCGCCACGCTTCCGTGAGTCTGCCTCAGGGCAGCTCTGGCTGCAATTGTAGCTTACCACCACCAGTATGACTGTGTATGAACGAATAATGGACTCTGTAAGCGCTCTGGGGTCTCTGGGGTGTCATGAAGAGCGCTATATAAATCCAATCCATTATTATTATTATTAGTGACTGCATATTAAAAAGCCATCCCCTGGCTTGCACATCGCAGTCACGGAAGGGGCTACAGAGAGATCAATACAAATACTGTAAAATATCTGCACTTGTTAATCAGATGTCTATTACTTCCACATAGTAGAAGTAGAAGTGCTTCTTGTGCTGTTCTTGACATTGCACTATTCTCTCATCTATGTTTCTGAAATCGCTAATTGCACATCAACAAGGCAACGTTTTCTTACTCATAGGGGAAATATCTCTAATGACAATATAATCCCAAAAAAAATTGGAAACCACTGGTCTAGAGGATTTATCCTGCTATGATTATCTCTTTGTCATCATTGTAATTGTTATCCATGTGCTGGTGTTTAATATGGGGACATTTAAGGACATGTGTATCCTTGTCTGGATACAACCAGGCAAGGAACAATAGATGGGAGGTATCTATCTCCCCGTACTTCTCTTTTCCTGTAGTTTATCTGAAAGTATTTCAGGGCTTTCCCTAAACAATGGTATAGGGGCGCAGCACCACTATGACAACGCACCCGTTTTTTTTGCAGTGAGAGCTTGGGGTCAGCATAGAAACAGACGCATCATTGTCTAATACGTGATTGCTTGGTCCTCTTTCCACTGTGTGTGTGTGAGTGTGTTTTCGTGTTCAACATTAAACTATTGTGCAACCTTAAATAAAACATTTATTTACCCTTGTGTTTGCAATTTTATTGAAATTATGTTTTTAAGTTACAGGACATTATAGCAAATGGCTTTCTTTATTGCTAATTATTTTGCCTCTCCCTAATTGCGTCTCAGCACAATTTTGTTTGAAAATCCTGGGGAAAGCCATGTATTTCCATTGTTGCACTCATTCCAAGGTGTGAAAACCTGATGCTTTTCTGCCTCTATCACTCATAGCCAAGCTCAGGGACCTGGGCTTGAACTATGACCTCTGCCAGTGGGTCTTGGACTTCCTGACTGGCAGACCCCAGGTGGTGAGAGCAGGCAACTGCACCTCCTCATCCATCACCCTCAACATAGGGGCCCCCCAGGGCTGTGTTCTGAGTCCCCTCCTCTACTCCCTGTACACACACGACTGTGTGGCTCAGCGGAGTAGCAATACAATCATCAAATTTGCTGACGACACAGTGGTGGTGGGCCTGATCTCTGCCAACGACGAGAGGGCCTACCTGGAAGAGGTCAAGGTCCTGGCGGGATGGTGCCAGGAAAACAGCCTCTCCCTGAACGTCAGCAAAACAAAGGAGATGATTGTGGACTTCAGGAGGTCGGGGGTCAAGGACTACAGCCCCCTCAGCATCGACGGGGCACCGGTTGAGAGAGTCAACAGCTTTAAGTACCTCGGAGCCTACATATCCGAGGACTTGACATGGACCACACACATTGACAGTGTTGTGAAGAAGGCACGACAACGCCTCTACTTCCTCAGGCGCCTAAGGAAGTTCCAAGTCAGTCAGAAGATCCTTAAGAACTTCTACTCATGTACAATAGAGAGCATCTTGACCGGCAACATCACCTCCTGGTTTGGGAATAGCACTGCACAAGACCGAAGCAGACTACAAAGAGTGACACGTTCAGCCGAACGCACAATTGGAGGGGGGCTCCCCACCCTCCAGAACATTTACAACAAGCGTTGCAAGGGCAAGGCTAAGAGAATCATTAAAGACTCCAGTCACCCGAACAACTGCCTCTTTGAACTGCTGCGGTCAGGCAAGCGATACCGGAGTCTCAAGGCGAGCACAGAAAGACTCAGAAGAAGCTTCTATCCCCAGGCCATCAGGCTGCTAAACGAACAATGAATGAACACTACACAACAACAACCACCATAGATCCTCCCCTACACAACAACAACCACCAAACGCACATAGCACACACATCCACACGCACACACTCACTTTAAACAAACACACTGTAGCACCCACTCCACACACTTTATAGCACACACCCACTTTAAACAAACACACTGTAGCACCCACTCCCCACACTTTATATTTATTGATGAAGGATTGCACTACAACTCGTACACCTTACTGTAAATTGTACCTAAATTGTACCTCATCCCATTTCTGCTTTGCACTATATAGTACTGTACATTAGTACACTGCATAGTATTGTATATTATATGGTAACTCAGAACATTGTACATATGTCTATACCGAACACTGTGACCTCATTTTCTTCTTCTAAACTACATGCTATACTATGTTATTTGATACTATCTTGTCTAGCACAGTCTCTGGAGCGTAACAGTAAGAAGCATTTTGTATGAAAGTATTCTGTACTTCTGTATGACAACTATTAAAGAAACTTGAAACTTGAAACTTGAATTCTGTTTCTGCCTCTATCACTCACAATGAATTCTGTTTCTGCCTCTATTACTCACAATGAATTCTGTTTCTGCCTCTATCCACTCACAATGAATTCTGTTTCTGCCTCTATCACTCACAATGAATTCTGTTTCTGCCTCTATCACTCACAATGAATTCTGTTTCTGCCTCTATCACTCACAATGAATTCTGTTTCTGCCTCTATCACTCACAATGAATTCTGGTTCTGCCTCTATCACTCACAATGAATTCTTTTTCTGCCTCTATCACTCACAATGAATTCTGTTTCTGCCTCTATCACTCACAATGAATTCTGTGGCATCTTGCAATCGTTTTTATCGTACATATTTGCAGACCTTCTTTACCGATCTCTCTCTTCTACCCAAGAACAGCGCTGTTTTCACACATCAAGGTGAATACAGAAATGCACCTCCCAAGGCACGCCGGCCGCGTCTATTCTTATCCTAACGGATTTATGCTTCCGCGTTCGCGTTTTGCGCTCTGATTGGCCACTGACGTTTCTGGTCGCGCCAATCGTGTGACGGCAAGTTCTTTCGCCGGTTAAGCTTAGGCACTCTTTCGAAGTTGGTTAAGGTTAGAGTTTGTCTTAGAGCAGGGCGATAGAACGCCAGCACTGATTCCAAACTCTAACCTTAACCAACTTCGAGAGAGTCGCCTAAGCTTAACCAGTGATAAACTAGGCGTTAGGTAGTTTGCTGCTGTTCGAGGCGGAAATGGGCGCGTCACGCGATTGGGCGCACATGTCACATGACCAGAAACGTCAGTGGCCAATCAGATCGCACCAGAAACGTCAGTGGCCAATCAGATTCGCAAAACGCGAACGCGGAAGCATAAATCAGTTAGGATAAGAATAGACGCAAGCCGGCCCGTCACAGAGCCTGCAGTATATGTCGCCCCCTATATGCAACAGCAGAGGTGCAGGTTAGCTCCACTGGTAGTCTGATTGATTGATTGAAAACTTTATTAACAGATTGCAGAATGGGTACAATACAGTACGGCTCGATACAAACAACTGCTAAGAGGACGCAGACCAGAAAAAGACTTTCGTCTTGTTTACATAAGGGTCCTCCATTTTGCAGCCGGGAACCGCTGATGCTACCGAGACAGAGGAGCTCTGGGGGCTTTGCTTTGTGAAATACCCACCCAGGACAAGATAATTATCAATCTTTTCATGTTTTTGTCATATGGGCTATGCTCCACAATTAATCAAGATTAAAGGAACACACCAACATTATGGGAAATGCACGTACAATCTTCTCCAGACTAGAAGATAGATAACAATCTTTATTGAGAATAAATTGGATATATATTCATATTTGGTGTAAAGGTTTTGTTTTGAAACCACTCCCTGCTAAGCATAATTTAAAGCCAGCCTAATTTTTAAATAATGGGGGAAACAATGGTATTCCACTTTGAGTCTCTCTTGTATTTATAGAAAAGTTGCTTTACTACAGAATAAAATGAGTCCACAGCCAGCTCTGTACATATATCGCCAGGCCAGAGATATACATGTAGCCCTGAAGTACTGCACATGATTTGATTTGATTTGATTCTTATTTGTCTCGAACATAGAAACATAAAACAAGTTTAAAAAACAAAAAGGTAAATAGTCAAAGACTATTTCCATACAATAAGTGTTCGAGAAGGAACAGGGGGAAGTAAAACAACTTATCAAGCCCTTAAGATTTGTTTATTAAGGACAATGCAAATTAATGAACATAATTTACATGAGTGTATGCATAACATCACAGCATGATAAGGACGTAAATATGCCGGGAATAGCACAGGGCTAATTTCCACCCGTAGTCCTAACATAGTCCTTACAATATTTGACATTATAATTTAATAAAAATTTAAATAATATAACATGCTCCAGCTTCCTGCTTTACAAAAAAAGGAGGGGCATCAGACAACACCAGTCACAGGTTGTCACTCCCATAGATATCTATAGAACACGTTCTATATATATCTATGGTCACTCCTACCAAACGCACACAAGGAAGGGAGGAGCTGAGCCTTTACTTCTGGTTACTCTGTTACCTGGTGGTGTCTATTCTTTTACCAACGGATTTCCAGTTCCGCGTTCGCGTTCTGCGATCTGATTGGCCACTGGCGTACGCTAGTTCTGCCCCCCCGGTAAGTTTCCCACACCAGTTCTGCACGCCCAACTCCACGGTAAACAGCTGTTTCCGTGTTTCCGCCTATGACTTTATGTGCGCTAATGTGCGGTAAGTTTAAAGTGCTTAGAAATGCCGGTTCATTCATGCTTTGTTTTTTAAATAAATGCCACATGCTTTGTCGCCACCTGTCAATCTGTTCTGTTATTAGCCTACACCAAGGTCCTTGATGGAAATAATTTATTCTGTCAACCTTGACAATGTATGGTTAATGCTATTGATGTAGACTAATCAAAGTATTTTTAAATGCTTTATGTCTAATAAACTAGACAAAATATACCCTATAGCACAGATTTTTCCAGCCTAATCTAAAACAGATTTTTTACACATTGGTTCAAACATGATCACGGAAGGGCGACAACCCTAACATGTCATGTTGTGTCACAACAGGTGAGTGTTAGGCCTACAGAAAGTGTAATCTATTGATTGACTTGCATGACCTAGTCAATTCGGTAGAAGAGTCTGGTGGGCGAGATTATGCATGGCATAAATGGCATCCAATGTAATAAAAAAAGTCAACCAACGAACGCGATTCTTGTACCGGATCTCCTCTCTGGTAAACAAGAATACCCTGAAGACTCTAGCAGGAGCACTCATTCAAGGGTACTACGACTATGCTTGCACCTCATGGTACCAAAGCACCTCAAAGGCACTAAAAAACAAATTACAAACATCTCAAAACAAGCTAGTCAGACTACTACTTGACCTGACTCCTAGAACCCACCTCACCCCTGCCCACTTTGACAACCTAGGATGGCTTAGAGTAGACGACAGAGTACAGCAACTTGCAATGGGCCTGGTCTACAAGATACACTATGCGACCAAGGTACCCATGTACATGTCAAAATACTTCCCAAAGGTCAGTGAATACCACGATCACAACACCAGAGGGAGCTCCACAAATCATGTAAAACCCAGATTCGGCTCAAACAAGGGACTAAACACGTTTCGCAATTATGCCACATCAATGTGGAACGCCCTGCCTAAAGCTGTAAAGGAATGTGAATCACTACCCACCTTCAAAAACACTCTCAAAAAACACCTACGTGAGACTGCAATTCGAAACTGGCCCCTACAAATGTCCTAACCTAGTTGTACAGTAAATGACCAAGTAAGGCTTTGTCAACATTCCAATGTACAGTGTAAAATGTGTATGTGTCCCCTACCCAACCCCCCCCCCCCCCCCCCCACCTCCAATGTACAGCCCTCACCCAACCCACCCAACCCCACCCCACCAACCTCCTCCAATGTACAGTTTCTACGCCAAATGTATATACACTCCTTTTCTGGACACTTTTGTATCACAAACAGTACTGTATTTGCAAATCTGATATGTCATAAATGTATAGATGTAGCAGTACTGTCTATCTGTATGTCATGTATGTCATATATGTTATGATGAATTGAAAATGGGGGACCCTGGTGGAAACAAGACGAAAGTCTTTCTCTGGTCTGCATCCCCTTAACAATTGTATGTATTGAGATGTACTGTACTGTACCCATTCTGCAATCTGTTAATAAACTTTTCAATCAATCAATCAAAGCCTGTGATCTAAAGAGCATATTACCTACAAATAGAATGCTCATGCGGTTTTTAGGCTATTCTTATGCCGTGCTCACTCCGGCGTTAGAAGGTAGCCTAATAACTGGCATGTTTCAACATCAGTCGTCTGTCGTCTGGCTGCCGTTCTTATGGAACTCCACTCCACAAGAGCTCGATATTGAATGGCTACCTGTCACTGCAAGATAATGAATAATGAGGTCGTTTTGAACATTTGAGCAGGCTGCAGGCTGTGAGTAGAGTTGGGCGTGCAGAACTGGCGTTGTGTGGAATCACGTTAATATAGAGAGATGAAAACAATACGTTATTTCGATTGATATGAATTGGATAATGCAGGCGCGAGCAGGATAATGCAGGCGCGAGCAGGCTGCAGGCTGTTAGTAGAGTTGGGCGTAACTGGCGTAGGGAACTTACCGGGGGGGCAGAACTAGCGTACGTCAGTGGCCAATCAGATCGCAGAACGCGAATGCGGAACTGGAAATCCGTTGGTAAAAGAATAGACGCTACCTGGTGAGAGAGAGTGGGAAGCTGATTGAGAGACGGTCGATGTGTCAGGAAACTCCATTGTTGTAGTTCTTCTAAATTGAGTAAGGGTAGAGTTATATGTCATTATGACTGTATAGCTCTACTAAATTAGCACCTTCTACTGCCAATGGATTTGGTTACATTGAGAGAATGAATCAGTTATGCCTCAATCTGGTAAATGAGTTTAATGTATCTATAAGGGGTATGTAATAATACAAATAAAAAAAAGAAAATGTATCATGGACATACGAATGGATTACACTGTCAGCACAAATGTCCAATGGGAGGATGATCGCGTACAGTTGTAAGGTTATGAGAAGCAGACCCAGCATTCCTCAGGCAAAGACAATGCAAAGAGACGACCTAGACTTATGGGAGAAAGGTGGGTAAGGTTTATTCAAGCTGGTGACTGCTGAACCTCTTACAGCGTTTATAACTTTTACAGGACAAAGTGGTCTAACATATTCATAGGGCTATGCATAGTAGCAAGATATTGTCCAATGAAAATACAAATAAGTGAGGTCATCTTGACATCATTTTGACATGTAAACTTCCAGGAGATTCAGGAATCTCAAGAAGGGAGGGGGAGTCAGGTCTGACCTTGAACTAGTATAACCCTCTTGACCCGTCAGTCCAAGTCTAGCAGATGAGAGAGGCCAGCAGTGTGCATGCATATCATCACACAGCTGCAGGGAGGGAACTGCCAGAGGTGAACACATATAGAAAGTGAACAGATAGAAATCAGATATACAGAGTGGAATGGATATTGATAACTAGTGTTTAACCTCTTAAGCCCAATTGGCCCGGTACCGGTACAAGATTTATTTCACGTCATAAATAGATCAATACAGTCCGTATTAGGTAATCTTGCATTTCTTTTTCAAATGTAGCCAAGAGTAAATACCCTAACCCTATCAAAACAGCAGTCAAAGTATATATTTTCAGCCCTATAATTTGTTTACCAATGATTTTTATTAGTGAAATATGAGTTTATAAAGATCTCTGCACATTGCACCAGAAAACGGACGATTTAGACGCGAGAAGAAGCACTCATGAAATCGTTGTAGTCTTAAGAAAGAGGAAACCCAGGGCTTTCGATGGACGTCGAAAATTCATAAAATTACACTACCCAGCTCACACCAGCCGCCGACAATGAAAGTCCACCAATTTTTAACGTAATCTTTCTGACGTGATTTTTGTGTTTATATCTCACGGGTCGAACAAACCTCAATGTTATTGCCATAAAATACAAGGTATATTGTTTCTTTACCTTTCTGTGAATGTCTAGAAAAAAGAATGGCGGAGCTATGGACATTATACAAAACTTACAGTAGATTTCATTCACGGTTTTTGCTGCCCTGTAAATCCAGATTCTCTTCCATTGGAAAGAGGAGATTTGGCCCGATCCATAGATGCATGTGTCCGGATGGCAAAATTCTGTACTGTATCTACAAAAAAAACTGTAAATCATCTGTCCTTTGTTCATTTGCTTAGATCTTTAGTACACTTGATCTCAAGAAGGTGCTGAATGAGCTCAGTGGCAATGTTCCACGTTAGGTCAATGTTAGCATGTTGTTATTCGCCATCAAAGATGGAAACAAAAACGAATAAGAATAATAATTTATATTCTCCTTTTGTTTATTACAATTTACTCAAGCATAGTAACAGACATATTTCTGACACTATTTTTTTTCATTTTTTTTCAACTTCTTTTTATTTGAATAACAGGTGTACAGCAGATACATGTCCCACAGCACACAGCAATTATCTCACCCTCTGGTCCCTTCCCCCACCCGCGGCCAACAAAACTAAATAAAGACAGGACAATAATTAAATTAAAATAAACAATAATAAATAATAACAACAATGACAACAACATCATTGTTATACAACAGACAGGCCTCTTGATCTGTTGTACAACTTCTTCCAATAGGGAAACCCACCTCCAAAAAATACACAACCGGGGACAGACACCCCAAGACCCCCGGCCCCCACCCCTCCCCCAACCAAACAGCAAAACCACCAATCGACACGGCCAGCGACAGCATGCGGATATATTCACATACCGTCACTAGCCATATCAATCAACAGCCCCCCTGCTCAATCGAGAAAACAGCGGAGACCAAAGGTCCCGGAACATCCGCCCCCGGCCACGTTCCTCCAAGGTCAATCTCTCCAGTGGAAGAAGCTGGGATATCTGATCTTGAAACATCTCAAAAGTGGGCGAAGAGTCATTTTTCCAAAACAGGAGAATACATTTCTTAGCAAAGTATGTTATAATAATCAGCAATCTATATTTTTTTGGATCCATCTGGATCTCAGGTAATTCATTTAGTAAGTCACATGGAGACAAGTCAAATTCCGTTTCTGACACTATGAATACATTCCCTGAGGTCCATAGCTGTCACTATACCAAGAACATGCAAATGGACTTTGTAGAAGTGGAACAATCTTCCATTTACTTGGGTATGTACTTTTAGGCGAGTTTTCTGAAAATATGGCTAGGTTAATAAATCGTTCAATGCCATTAAAGGGCCTGCTGTATACCTTCCCACCGCCCTCCCTGGGCCTCACTGGGCATGGAATGTTCCCTGTAGCCCCCCCACCTGACAGCAGAGTTTACACCAGCCTATTTCACCTCCAGTTAGTGTCCACATGCAAACTCCAGCCTCAGTGTTGACTAAGAGTAAAATGGTCTATATTTCTTGATTCAAGTGATACAATAGGAGGTGGAATTGCCCATTCACTTCAATGTAAAAAATTCACCCAAACACTACTACTGGGTGGAAATATTTAAACCAATAGACAAATTACAGATTGAAGTGAATTAAATACAAAAATATAATAGCTTTTGCTTGTGCTGAAGTTAATCCAGTGTGACATAGAGAAGGTGTGCTGTTGATCCAGTGTGACGGAGCAGAGGTGTACTGTTGATCCAGTGTGACGGAGCAGAGGTGTAGGCTACTGTTGATCCAGTGTGACGGAGGAGAGGTGTAGGCTACTGTTTATCCAGTGTGACGTAGCAGAGGTGTGTTTTGTTACCATAGAGAGGAGAGAAACCTTCGTCGTGTGTGAAGGTGTGTGTGAATGGGTGAATGGGAGACATAAATTGTAAAGCGATTTGGATAAAAGCACTATATAAATGCAGTCCATTGATATAATACTCAACCCAAATGGTTAGGAGCAGTGGCGACTGGTGAAGGATATTCTAGGTGGGGCTGTGCCATATTCACTCAGTTTCAGTAACTACAGTATATAACGATAGGTTATGACTATAACCAAGTTCTGTTAGTTAGGGGCGATGCTTGGCATCACTACTGCACTATCTCGCGTACGTGCACGCGTACTGAATAAACCACAAATGTACCTCTAATACCAGTATTAGTCTGACCACACCCCTCATCAGCTTACCTTCATAAGCAGGTGTGTGGTCACCTGCTCTCCTCCTTCCCAAGCTTTCACCACAAGGTGAGGACAAGGGCTGCAGCGGCCGTCTGATGCCAAGCATCGCCCCTAACTAACAGAACTTGGTTATAGTCATAACCTATCGTTCTGTATCGTTAGTGGCTTAGCTTGGCATCACTACTGCACAAGGGAGGCCAAGCGGAGCCACTTGGCTGACAAATACACCCCGCTGACAGCCCCCCAAAACCATCAGAACAGGGAGGGCCGAGCCCCCCGACCCCCCCTAATGGAGGGTATCCCCCCTATTAGAGGCTTCACGGGAAGGCGACGGACCCGACCGTGCGAAGAGGCACTCAAGCAACTTAACGCACAGGGTGAGCAGACCGTGGCCTGACCCCACGACTACACACACGCACAACCCGCATGCCACCCGGGAACGAACGGAGGAACAACCTCGTTACTGCCCCCAGAATCACGGGGCCAAGGGCAAACCCAACCCCGTGGCAAGGCCGTAGCAGCGGAGCGCGAAGGAAGACCCAGACCCACCAAAAGGACTGGACTCCCTGGAATGGGGGCCCGGAGAAGTCCATGATGCCAGCATCAAGACCCCACCAGGTGGGCACGTAGTGCCCCGCCCCCCACATCGCCAGCGTATTCGGACAAAGGCCCCTCAGTTACTGCACCTGGTATTCCCAGGCGGAATCCCATCCAAGTACTAACCAGGCCAGAACCTGCTTAGCTTCCGAGATCGGACGAGATCGGGCGTGTTCAGGTTGGTATGGCCGTAAGCCGAGCGGGCCCCGTCCCCCCAATAGTACACCGCCTGGCACACTGACCCTGCAGAACAGGCAGTCAGCATGGCCGTAAGCACACAAAAAGGTTAACCAACGGAAGCAGGCAGCGCACCGGGGAAAAACCAGGCAACAGGCTGTTAACCCTAGCCTGGAGACTGCGGACGAGACAGGCGCCAGAGGGGACAGCTGAACACAGCCGCCCCGGCGGAAGGAGCGTAAGCTGGCGGTGTTGCATGACCAAGCCTCCATTTAAAAACCCCCACCCAGAGGGGTCGAGGCAGAGAAGGCTGACACGATTGGCAGACGTCATGAACGTGCAGGGGCACCCTCAAACGGTGAACCCGGGAGTTGACACTGCTCCAACACACCAGGGAATCAACCACCTCGGTGTTACCCAATGCGGTGGTTGTTCCTATAACCCCTCAAGAAAAAACTCCAAAACACACCTGCGGGCATACACCGGCTATACCGCAGTACAAGTGTTTCAGTTTCCAAAAAGGGTTAACCCAGGCCTACGGGTCGCAAACATCACTTCGGACCGGGCCTGGCGGTACGGGAAGCACAGGGTCACCAGAGGAGGTCAAAAAACCACCCCCACAGGCCCCTCTTCGCCATGCGTGAGAGAGGAGCGAAAAATAATGGAGAACCAGCCCCTAAGCACACCGTACCTGGTATTCCCCGGCGGTCTCCCAACCAAGTACTAACCAGGACCAACCTGTGTAGCGGCCGAGATCCGACGAGATCGAGCGCGTACAGAATGGAATGGCTGTAAGCCATGACGACAGTGCTGAGTAAAAACATACCCAACCAGGGTCTCCATAGCGCTTAACCCTGTGACACCCAGACCGACCCGGCATTTTTCCCCCTGAAAAAAGCCCAAGTCCCTCAGGGTACCAGAACAGCAGATCTGCATCCCCGGCGGACAACGGGTTCAACTGATCTGGACCAGCGTGACCAGAACCAGTCCCGTGCCCTAACCACGCCGACATGCCTACTCCAGGAGAAGGGCAGATATGCGTGTTGATCTTAACATGAAAAGAAGGCGCCACCCAGACGTTCGGACGAACCGCGCCTGGTGGCCCACCCCAAGGGCGTGAGACCCCACTACATATGTTCAGATCCATCCCGTCATCATCCCCCAGACATGAACGAGAATCCGTCGACAACCCACCCAGGTCATGGGATGTGGTCGTCGGAAGAGGAAAAACCCCCATCTCAGTTGCTTTATAAAAACGCTGTTTCAACCACAAGCAACCAAGGCGTGCCAGTCAATCGCCTGTTTACAGCGAGCTAGCACTATACGTGCGTCGGGACACACCCCCATCAATGAACAGGCTATTTAGACCTGTCATTGAATCCCCAAGGCGCCCAGGGGAACGACAAGAGGGGTGTGACACTCCCTAACTCCAACACTTCTGGAATAGAAAGAAGGAAGCATCAACAGTATGTATCCCAGTCTACACAGCCGGGGTAAAAAATGTTCACATTTTTACATCCCACCACCCTCCCATAGGAAGAGACGGGGATCCCCAGAGAGACTTCCCACGCGAGCTGTACAGATTGAAAAGAATATATTGCACCTTGAGCCATGTAAAAAACTGGTTTTAGGGCCTCCGGGGAAGAGGCACTGAACCCATACACACTCAATAAACGAATTGAATCGAATATACATACAATAGAAAAGGACCCTTCTAGAGGGTCCACTCACTTTGACAATCTGAGGAGGAAGGCTCTGTACTCTGATGGAGGCTTCCTCACATGGAAGAAGGAGTCCGAACTCACAGAAGGCCTGAATAGGCGCTTGGTGAGGAGGAGCCCTGACCACCCCCCCTGAAAACAGATCCATCACATGGACCTGAACAGCACACGGAAGTCCTACCAACAGAGACGCGCACGGTGACGTACTCTATGGCGGGGGAATTCCTGCGGTGCACACGCCCAATATACCAGGCCGTGGGACCAGGAACTCCCTCCCCCCCCCCCCCCCCCCCCCCCCCCCGTAACGTGCCGAACCGCCACGTGACGGGAACCTTGAAGGACAGGGGGTGTACCCCTGACCGACAGAACAATGGGGAGAGGAAAGGTTACCAGTTCACCCCTTTACGACCCCACACCCATGATACGACGTAACGACAAAAAGAGAATATGACACAGTCATAGTCAGCTCTATGAAGCGTTTCACAGCTCCACACAGCGCATGAGCTAACCTGCCACCTGATTTTTACTAAGGAAAAACACAGAATAGAGAGGGCTCTAAGAACCCCGGTCCAACATACACATGTGCTTCTGTGGCCAGTACAACCCAGTTGTAGGTCACATGACACACACAACCCATCATCACCTACAAAAAATGGCAAAAACACTCAACAGAGGAACGCCGTTTTTTTCACAATGAGAGAATACAACATTCTTGATTAGTATCGACCACAGGCCTTGCTAAGCACACATGACAGCAACCAAACCAATTTCCCTTTAGGAAATAAGTTTCTCCGGCAGGTTTAGCACAACCTCAGCAATCAAGCTAAGCGTTACATCGTATCCCTACCACACAAAAGACACAATTAATGCACAACATGTCTGATAGGAGGTGATAAAGTCCCCAGGGAACCGGGGAGGAAAACACAATCCTCCTATTTTACCCTCAATACGGCCAGTTAAAACAGGAAAACCTGTTAATGTGTGAACACACTGTTCATTGTCATTACAGTCTGAGAAAGAATATTCTTTTACTCACTTGTCACCAAGCATAGCTTCATAGGTTAGTTACCTTAGTTGTGAGTACACGGTCGTGTTACTCACACAACAACCAGATCATTACATCCCGTTTGCACGGAGAAGCTAACTGCCAGTGACAAAAACAGCTCACACATAACCCGCAACGTATCCTAAATGCATTGTATCAACACACGTTTTGGGAAAAACACCGTTATTCACAATACATTTAGCAAAGTAAAACCAGAAGACGTGTTATGAGGTCTGGCCAACCCCGTACCTACCCGGAACGCAGATCAGCGAAGTGCAGTCACAAGACACCGTAGAACACAGCCGTCCTGTGTTGTTCGATCCGGGCAGCGTCGCCGCTCCAACCAGTCGCTACAGTCCTCTTTGTTGACGCAATCCCCGTCCAGGCTCAGGGCAGGGTCGACGAACATCCCCTGTCAAGGATGACGTCGTGGTCAAGAGTGTAAAACATGTTAAAATCAAAGCACGTTCAACAGAATAGCATCAAGCTAACGGCTGCTCCAACCGTTCGGGTGCTATTGCTTCTGCTCGCGAGACGCCAATCTAACGACGCACGCGATCAGAAGCGAGCTCCCGGCGGCGCGCGAGAAGCTAATCTACCCCGCGCCAGGCCATGGCCATAGCAGCAAGCTAACGTCACCTAGCGACCACGACATGCTAGCCCCGCAGCTAACAGCTGACTGGCTAATAGTAGGCCTTAAGCAGGCCATGCAGCGATCCAGCAGGCTAACGCAGCAGTTAACAGCTGACCGGCTAACCGTAAGCTATGAACATGTAAACAATGACATAACACTCACCCAGACAGGCCGCCGTTCTGAACCTCTCCTCACTTTTTAAGAGAAAAGAGAAAACAAGATGTCAACACCGCTTCACAACGGTGACATTACCACATCCGACGGATCAGCACAGTACCAACTGGCCTGTGTAGCTGACATTGAACATGAATCTGCCGCTATCGCACATTACATGCACATATCCCCTCGTGAAGGAATACTCTCATTTGGATATGAAAGATGGGGCCTTAACACGGTGACAGAGAGAATCCACTCGTCCAGAACACACAGGGATCACCAGTGTCAATGGTCGCGGCCCACTAGTTAAAACTATAATGGTCTCCAGACCAAGGCCTTCTGTCGCCTAGGTGGCTGAACAAAGGACCCTAGTCTGGGGCCGGTTTCCATAAACTTTGTCAAGTAGCCCCCATAGCACTAACAGACAAGTGGAGCCCGCCAGCAAACACTACTCACCCAACCTGGAACGCACCGCTTCTCACAACAGCGGCATGTCCGACAGTCCTTGCTGTGTTCAACAAACACAGCAAGGAACTGCAGTTGAGAAGCATGCAGCGGCGTGCTCCCAATACGAAAACCGGTGGAGGGTTTTTAGAATGATCATCATCTTCCAGACCCTCCAGTACGAAGACAATATCGCCGTATTTTCTCGAAAATAGTGAGAGAGAAAATAAAGATATGATGTCAACGTATCCTTGTTTCCCAAAGCTGTTCCTAATCCAATTTCTTCCATCATGGTGTCAAGTGTGGGGATCTACCGAGGCACTTCTTCCTTGTGGTGAAAGCGAGAAGGAGGAGAGCAGGTGACCACACACCTGCTTATGAAGGTAAGCTGATGAGGGGTGTGGTCAGACTAATACTGGTATTAGAGGTACATTTGTGGTTTATTCAGTACGCGTGCACGTACGCGAGATAGTGCAGTAGTGATGCCAAGCTAAGCCACTAACGATACAGAACCAGACCTGCTGGTTATATACCAAATTGATGAGAGGTGAAAAAGGTGGCATGTTTGTAAACCAAACCCCTGTACGACAAGATTTACTAAACCCCTGAAAACACTGTCTGAGGATTCCGCCTCATTGTGATCGTGCAAGATCAGCTCAAAGGCCCTGCAGAATTGAACACAGTCAATAATGTTTTATAAAATGTGCCTGTTCTTATCCAACTCTTCGTTGTGTTTCCTCACCCCAATCCTGTGGCCTTCGTCCAGTTGTGTGGCGATGTTAACGCTGCCTAGCATGGCTAGCTTGACCGTATTGTCCATGTGTGCCCTCGTGCACTCATGTTTCTTGATCTTCTCAGACAAGTGTTTCATGTCCTCTACTCCTGTAACAGTAACAAGACATGTTGTATCTGTCCCCGCTGTTTTTAAAAGCAAGCATGGAAAGCAAAATATTGCATTTACATGACTGCATCCAGCTAGCCACACCTTCTTGTTGTACCAATTACGGGAGAAGCCTTGCTAGCCTGCTAGTTCAGATGGAAACATAGATCCATGCACATAGGGTGGAGTTTTTTTCACCACCAGTTTTTTCTTAATCCTTGAAGTGTCTCTTTTAATATTCAGCCAGGTAACAGGTTGAAATAATGTCCCATTGGGTTTATATTTAACCCTTTATTTCACCTATCCTTAACCAAAACCTGAAAAATAAGAAAAGAAAACATCATCATCACACTTGTACTCTCCATCCTCCTCATCCTCGTCCATGTTATTTGTTGCGTAATCTGCCTCCTTATCAAGAGCTTCCCTCTCTTCTGACTCCACTTTCTGGGCCAGTACCTCAACAAGAGAAGGAGGGAGGATGGCTCCAACACCTCCTCATCCATTGTCTTTTCCCAGCCCATACTTTGATCATAGGGTTTGGGCCTCTTGAATATTGGCTGGTCTGCTCTTTTGTAGCCTCTGAAGTTGGTTTGCTGTACATGTGGGATGAGACTGACCTTGGGAGGAGGCAGGCCTTCAAGGTCTACTTTGGAGTTTGCATCCAGGACTTAATTAGCACCCACCATTTCCTGCAGCATCTCGGCTCGCACAGCATTAACTGACTTAATCCGACCATGGCCATCCATAATGCATGTGAAGGACTTGTCTTACCAGTGATAATAGCGCCAAGCTAAACTAAAAGCCTTCTGGAACCTATGGTTCTTCTGCAGCTTCTTCAAGGGATTCACTCTTCCCTTGCCTTTGAAGGCACTGGTACAGTCGTCCCCAGAAACGACATAGTATCCCAGTAGAGTGCTGCAGTAGACTCAGAGATGTATAGGTTGGTCATGCTGGCACGTGCTGTATCCAACCAACTTACTGCTTATCTCTTACAGAATGACCTCCGACCTAGACCCTAATCAGTCAGGCTTCCGGACTGGCCACTCCACAGAAACGGCCCTCATTGCGGTCACAGAGGCACTTCACTTAGCAAAAGCGAAAGGCCTCTCCTCTGTCCTGATTCTCCTAGATCTATCTGCAGCCTTCGACAGAATCAACCATCAGATCCTCCTCGCATCCCTCACAGGAATGGGAGTGGCTGGCTCTGCGCTGACATGGCTGACATCATACCTCAATGACTGCTCCTACCAAGTGTCATGGAGAGGAACCCTGTCGGCCACCCGCCCCCAGGGCTCGGTCCTAGGACCCCTTCTCTTCTCCCTCTACACTAAATCTCTGGGTAACATTATCACGTCTCATGCCTTCTCGTATCATTGTTATGCCGATGATACTCAACTCTTCCTCTCCTTCCCTCCCTCAGATATCCACATCTCTGAGCGGATCTCGGTCTGTCTGTCCGACATCTCCTCCTGGAAGATGACCAACCACCTCAAACTGAACCTAAGCAAAACAGAATTGCTCCACCTGCCGGCCAAATCCTCCCCCCTGACCGACCTTTCCATCACAGTCGAGAATGCAGCTGTGACGGCATCCCCGACCGCCAAGAACCTTGGTGTTGTCCTTGATGACCAGTTGAACTTCTCTGCTCACATCGCAGCGACAACCAGAACCTGCAGATTCCTCCTGAGCAACGTCAGAAGGATCCGCCCCTTCCTGACCAAAGAAGCCACCCAACTCCTCGTCCAATCAACAGTCATCTCCCGCCTCGACTACTGCGACTCACTGCTTGCTGGCCTCCCGGCCACTGCCACCAAGCCTCTTCAACTCATTCAGAACGCAGTGGCCCGCCTGATTTCAAACCTACCGAAGTCGGCCCATGTCACCCCACTTCTTAGGGACCTGCACTGGCTCCCCATTGCTGCACGAATCCGCTTCAAGGCCCTCGACCTGACATACCGTGCGGCAAAGGGAACCGCTCCCGCCTACCTCCAGTCAATGGTCTCTAACTACACACCCTCAAGACCCCTATGCTCTGCATCTTCTGGCCATTATTCTGGCGGGCTCCGGGAGGGTCATCAAGGAGAAGCCGCCTTTTCTCAGTCCTTGCCCCACAATGGTGGAATGAACTGCCCACCCCAGTTAGGCAGTGGCGGCTCGTGAATTCTTCACGGGGGGGGGGGCGGAATTAATTAGTATCCCCCTCTATCTCTCCTTCTCTCTCTTTCGCTCTCTCACACACAGCGCGACGTGGAATCGATTCGTTACACAATCAGACCTAGTATGTGTAGTAGTATATACCAAGAATATCTTCAGTATGAGTACAGGGCTGTACACATATTTTGCATATTGTTAAACGAGCCAAGGCTAGCTATTAAACTATCGATATGAATCGAAAACGGGGGACCCTGATGTAAACAAGACAAACGTCTTTCTCTGGTCTGCATCCCCTTAACAATTGTGTGTATTGAGCCGTACTGTATTGTACCCATCCATTCTGCAATCTGTTAATAAAGTTTTCATTCATTCATTCATTCAAACATAGACGATATTGAACAAGCCATAATCCACGTATTTTCAATCCAAACGAAACTCCACTCCAGAGAGAGAGAGAGAGAGAGAGAGAGAGAGAGCGTTAGTTATAGTTAGTTAGTTAGTTAGTTAGTTAGTTAGTTAGTTAGTTAGTTAGTTAGTTAGTTAGTTAGCTAGTTAGTTAGTTAGTTAGTTAGATAGTTAGTTAGTTAGTTAGTTAGTTAGTTAGTTAGTTAGTTAGTTAGTTAGTTAGTTAGTTAGTTAGTTAGTTAGTTAGTTAGTTAGTTAGTTAGTTAGTTAGTTAGTTAGTTAGTTTAGCATTAGCTGAGTGGCTAACAGCGGCTGACGTTAGCTGAGTGGCTAAGAGAGAGAGAGAGAGTGAGAATTAACTCACTTTGTTTAATTGAAACATGGTCCAACCGGAGGGCTTGATAAAGTGTATGTCCACTGACTGTCCCCCAGACTGTTGTCGATGTATATCCACTGCCCACTGTCCAGACTCGAGACTGTATCACAACACACAGCATCGAACATCCTGCAAATTACCTGGCGTTCTATCGTCCACTTTTAAGCAAAACCGAGAAATGCGGCTACGGAAAAGTACTGTCGTCGCCGCGTCGGCCAATCAGAGAGCGTCTCCGAGAAATGCGGCTACGGAAATTATAGACGCCTCTTGCTTAGACCGCTTCAAAACGTGCCTGTGTTCCATCATAATACATCATATTTCAACGCACAGCGCGTTACGCACTGATTGGCTGCGACGGATACAGCGATGAAACAGTGCACGGTGTGCACGCGCACTCAAAGCGCTATTGCGTCTAGCCCGAGAGAAATGCGGCGAGGAGAAATGCAGCTACGGTAACGGAACGTATTCTCTATCAGACAGTGAGTCACTTCCTGTTCAGGAAAACGATTATTTATATTTGATATATTAACGTTATATTGTGCATTGGAAACACAAACATACTTAAAATGAGTAAATATTATTCATTTTAAACATGTTTATATTATTTATAGGGCTATAAAACAAAAAAACAAAAATAAATATTTCTTATTCTTCTCTCTTTTAACCAGGGTTAACCAGGGGGGTCGGCGCCCAAGCGCCCCTAGTGGCCAGCCGCCACTGCAGTTAGGACAGTCGAAACCCATCCAATCTTTCGCCGTCGACTAAAGACGCACTTCTTCAACCATTATCTGAAATACATTTAAAAAAAAATTACGATTTGCCAACCGGCACTTTGGTGACCACTAGTGGCTCGGGTGTGCATATTTTGTAATACAATATATATATCGAATTGAAGGCTTATTTGTTGGCTGACAAAATCCGTTCAGCGGTTCTCAAGTTACATGCCGGTATTTGACTATTGGGGCTCTAGTTCCGTCAATCATTTGGCAATCTCGAAAATGATTGTGGAGGGTTGTAGCCAATGAGTGTGGCTTTCCAATGATACCCCATCTGGGGATGTATGATCTAGGTGAAAAACTAACAAGCAAAAACAGGAAGAGAAAAACAGCCGAATTAATTGAAGTCTATGTTTTGTACACAGTTTACCAAAATCACTCCTAATCACTCATTTCTGAATGGATCTTTATGAAATGGATGAAATGAAATGGACATGTACTACATAAGGCTTCAGGCTATGGGTCCGTATGGATTTGTAATCCATATCACCTTCTGGGGAAATACTACCCCTGGACTACTAACTACTACAGAAAAACTAAAATGGCCAATTTTGGGGGCGCAGGTTATATCTAACCCAAACTAACCTTACTGTCATGCACTAATAAACTAACCTACACTGTAGCACTCAACACTTTGATGAACATTGTTACTCAGCTGATAGAGTTGTGCCCTTCCTAATGACTTGTCGTACAGAACTTGTAAGTCGCTTTGGATAAAGCGTCAGCTAAATGACTAAATGTAAATGTAAATGTAAATGGTAGAGGAGGATCATCAGTATATGTGTGTCAGGGGTCCTCACCACGCTGGACTTGTACCCCCACTTGACAGCCTGGTGGAGGTACAAGATGACACGGCTGTTTGTCTCCTCCTTGTTTGACCACAGGACATGGATCTCAGAAGCCTGGACCTGTAACAAATGAAGAAGAACCCAAATACCCAGTGTATGACTTAAAATAATTCCATAGTCTCATTCAATTGAGCCTCTCCTGTGCTTTGATAGTCTGGCTGGCAGCAACCTGTGGAGAAAACAAAGTGGTGCTTGGAAATCTTGTAAGAGCTCCATGCAGGTTGGTCATCATAGGGAAGACGTTGTTACCATCCTGAGTGCGTCCTTAGGGTAGGTCACGTCCTCATCCCTCTCCTGTGGTACAGTATGTCCAGATTCTTCTCATCCAGGAAAACATTGATCAGCAACCATTCAAGCATCTGCGTAACCACCTTCAGATTGAAGAGAGCCGTGGCATATGATTCCCCATTCCCTACTTTTCAGGCAACCACTGGTTGCAAGGCCAGCTTCAATGAGGATGTCTGAGTAGTCAGCACCTTAACACTTGTACCCAGTGAGCTTGCCTATGTAATTCATGGCCGTGTGGACCTTGCCAGGGATGATGACATGCTTCTTGAATTCCTCTTCATACTTCCATACTATAGGACAGGCTTCATGACTACCCCCAGGTCAAATGTGTTGATAGTTTGTGGCTGCCCAACACGACTGTCAACTGTAGATTTTCTAGGGGGCACTTTTCTGTGCTTAAAATAATAACAGCAAGTAGACAATCTTTATTACAATATTATTTCCAATATTAACCTAAAATCGATCTCGTCCAATGCACTACATTGTAGTAAAAAGGAAAAATAGAAATGTGATATATACGTACATCTTTTATGCTTTTTTGGTAAGATGTGTTTGAATCTTAAAAATAACAATTGTCAAAATAGTTTGGGAAAATGTTTTAATTTGTCTCTATAGGTTGTTAGGTTATGCTGTTTTCTTTTTCTTCTTTTTCAGGTTCTGGTTCAGGATAGGTGTAATAAAGGGTTAAAAAAAACATGGGACATTTCAACCTGTTACCTGGCAGAATATTAAAATAGACACTTCAAGGATTAAGAAAAAACGGGTAGTGAAAAAAAATCCATCCTATGCGTGTGGACCTATGTTTCCATCTGAACTATGCTGTTTGATTTTGATGTCAGGTTGATCTGAGCCAAGCACTTTTATTTGTAGTTTCTCCACCAAAGTTCTCCTCTCAAATGGCTTTTGGAGAAGAGATATTATTGAATTTGGGGGCAGCTGAAATCCTGTCTCTTGAGTCCCTTCATCATTGTCTCATCACGTCAGACGTCCCCACTCTAACACACTGACTCTGCTTGGGGCGATAAATTAATCGCCCTTTAGGCATCATATTTGAAGACGCTGATTGGCTAAATTTACGTTGTTATGTGCATTTATGTTGTATTTTTCAATTGGCTGTGTTGCGCACTGTCTAGGCGATGTTTCTATCGCCCCAGAAGAGAGAGGGGAAGCTAATTTACCTCCAAACAATTATTTATATTTAATATATTACATGGTGTTGTGCATTTTGAACAAAAACATACTTAAAATTATTATTATTATTACTATTTTTTGGAAACGCACTATAAAGAAAAATCTAGCGCCCTCTAGTGACCATCCGCCAGGGGTTAGAAGTTGAAATCCTGGTTTGGAGTGATGCACCAAATTTACAGACAAAAACTGACTCGAAGACTCGAACCAGACCCTGCATCTCACATGAACCAGGTTGTACATTTCTTCCACTTGATGCTGCATAAAAGTCAAAATGCAGAACATTTATATAAATAATAACAATATAAAACTGTCATTTTAACTTGCACATTTTGGGATTTCACTTGTCTGTGATTATGGAGCACCTATGAATGAACCTATTAATGAAATTGGAATTTACCCCTGGAATATACTGACTATTGGAATAACGTTGTTTCAGGTCCCCTTTCTAGCCGCCTGTCTTGAGTCCCCTTCTCCAGTCGTCTGTCTCTAATCCCCTTCTCCAGCCCTGTTTTGAGTCCCTTTCCACAACCTTCTGTTTTAGGTCCCCTTTTCCAGCCGTCTGTCTCAAATCCCCTTCTCCCTGGGCCCTTTCCCTAGTGTTTCTCGTCCAGTCCCCTTCTCCCTGATCTGTTGCCCCAGTCTCCCTTTGTAACTGTTTAGTCTTAGTGTTTGTAGTTACTGTCTCAATTCAATTCAATAAAAAATTCAAAAAGGACAATTGAGATCACCCTCATTTTCAATGTCGTCGAGACTTTCAATGCATACATTTCTTTACAATATAATAATAATAAATAATAATAACTATCTATATAGCACTTTTCACACATGGACCACAGCCCAGAGTGCCCCACAGCAAATAGCATAAAATGAACATAGGCATAAAATGTGTATAAAGTTGACAGAATAAAAACAATGAACTGGCTGATATTAGGTTATCCGTTTAGTGTCTGTAGTTTTTGTCCCAGTGTCTGGTGTTTGTCTTGTCGTCCATAGTTGTAGTTCCTTGTGTTGTTTCTTGTAGTTCTTTTTCAGTCTGTTTCCCCTCCCAGGTGTTTCTCATTTGACATTTGTTCCTGTTTAGTGATAGTTCTTTTGTTTTCCCTTTTTCCCCCTCTTCCAGTTTTTACTGAGACGCATTATCTTGTTATTAAAAACCCTTGGACTCGCTGCCCGCCTTCGTCTTGTCTGCTCTTGGGTCCTATGCCACCACACCATATCGTGACAATCACAGGCATTTTCATTGAGTGTATGATTAGCCCTGTGACTGGTTGTACCAGAGTGTAAAACATGTGTGGCTCGTATTTAAGAGTGTAAGTAAGTATAGAAGTAGTGATATATCCACTTTTGTGGATGGTGCTTTTGCATTCATACGTGTGGCCAGTTGGCATCGTTTAACTGTGTGCATACATTGGCCATTTCGGCAAGACTACTGTTTCTATGTGCCGCCATTTTGACGCCTCTATTTCTCTCACTCAGTGTTAGTAGGCCAGGGTACCGCCCCCGTCCAACTACAGGCTGCTGCAGCCACGTGAAGTGCCCCATCACCAGTATGTGCTAGGTTCAGGCCACTAGCAAGCAGTCGGAAAAAGGAGATTGTTGAAGTCAGAGGTTCTGTGTAGAATTGTTAGTAACTGTCTAACTGCATATATAACTGTTTCCACCAGTAACTGTCTAACTGCATATATAACTGTTTCCACTAGAGGGCGCTCTAGGCGGAGACACTCAGGAGTACTACCAGGTGGCAAGTAGCTATGTCTCCTCCCACTTCTTTCTCTTCCCCCTAGTCTCTCAGTGAGAGAAGACCTGTAGAACTGCTGCTCTTCATGTGAATAAATAAACCACGGCAGTTAAGGCTCAAGATAGAAACCATGCCTCTTGACCACATTATTGTCGCCCTATAGCCGAATTCTGTTAACAGGTTATGGGCCCAGATAACGCCGGGGCGAAATAATAAGGGTAGCAAGCTTAGCTGAAGTATAGGCTAGGTTAGCGCCGGGAGCACCGCGCGGCTAGACGCTAGGCCAACAAGAGCTAAAGCTACGCCTACCACCAACAGAGAACATGAAAGCCAAGAAGCCTCACAGGAGAGTCAAGAAGGCAGCAGCCGGGAGTCGCTGGAAGGTAGCAGCCAAGAGCCCCGAGGAGGCGGCACCGGAGGAGACGGAGCATGCTGAGCACAACGGAGGCGAGGGGGAGAACCCCATCTTAGAATGCGTGTCGGCCAGAGGGAGGAACAAAGGGCCCTTATACAATGGAAAAGCAGAGAACTATGAGCTCTGGGAAGAGCGCATGCTATGCTACATGCACGGTACAGGGCTGAAGGAGACGATCCTGGCAGCCCCCACGGGAGAACTGACGGCGGAAGAGCAAGCCCTGGACAACCAGCGTAACGCAGACACGTACTGTGAGTTAGCGCCGCTGCTCGACGACACCAGCCTGGGGCTGATATTCCGCGACACTAAAGACCGAGGCCGAGAAAGCCTGGAGGTATTGAGAGAGCATTACATAGGGCGAGGGAGACCCCGAGTCATGGCCCTCTACATAGCACTGACGACCCTGAGGAAGGGGCAAACCGAGACTGTGACCGAATACGTCAACAGAGCGGAGCAGATCACGACGCCATTGAGGAGTGCCGGAGAAGCACCAAGCGTTGGGCTAGTGGTGGCGATGATGATGAGAGGACTACCGGAGCTGTACAAACCGCTCACACTCCTGGTAACACACGGCTCAACGGACATGACGCTGGGACAGTTCAAGGCTAAGTTAAGGAACTACCGAGCGACGCCAAGGGATAGGACCAGGACCACGACGGAGCAGGCGTGTTGGCGATGCGGAGAGAAAGGCCATCGGAGAAGTAACTGCACGAGGACTGTCTGGTGTGGCCCCTGCAGATCCACGCGGCACACAGGCAGAGCGTGCATGAAGAAACGCGACCAGGGCGCGCGACACGCGCATGGACAAGATGGCGGCGATGGTCGGCGTGAGACGGATCGACGCAACGACTGGAGAATAGCGGAACGAGAGGACTTCATCCCCAGGGCGCAGACGGCATACGTCATCAGGCCAACGCAGCTATAACAAGCCCAAAGGAAAGGACTGATCATGGACACAGGTGCGTCGTCTCACGTCATCAACGACAGGAGTCTGTTCAAGAACTTTGACAGAACTTTCCGCCCGGGGAGACACAGCATGGAGCTGGCAGACGGAAAGTGCACCTACGGGTTGGCGAAAGAGAGAGGGGACACACAGGTATGCCTCACGGACAGCGGGGGGCGCCGGCGTACAGTGACGTTAAAGAAGACTCTCTATGTGTCATCGTTCCCACAAGGACTATTCTCTGTAATAGCTGCTACTGCCAACGGTGCCAGAGTGTTCTTCATGGAAGGTAAACATTTTCTTGTAGAGCCCAACGGTATGCGATTTGACATAGAGGTGTATCAGAGAATGTATTACCTGAAAACAGAGTGTAATGACAATGATATGTGTAAAGTAACCGTCAGCCACGATATTCAGACATGGCATGAGATTATGGGTCATTGTAATTACGAGGATTTACTGAAACTGCAAGCAGTGACAGAGGGCATGCACATTGAAGGCGAAAAGCGTAGACCTGATAAAGAATGTGTCGTGTGCATAAAGGGGAAGTTTGCTCAATCGAGAAACAGGAATCCCACAGAAAAAGTTAAAGTACCACTTGCGTTGGTTAACACAGATCTTGCCGGTCCAGTAAGGAACGAGTCCATAGGAGGCTTTAAATATGTACAGTCTTTTATAGACGTGTGCACAGGGGCAGTGTTTGTTTACTTTCTTAAAGCAAAGAGTGACACACTCCAGGCCACGGAAAAATTCCTGGCGGACATAGCCCCTTATGGTACTTATGGTTAAGATTGTTTGAGGTCCGACAACGGGACCGAATTCACAAACAGAGAGTTTCAATCAATGTTGAGGAAGAACAGGATAAGACACGAGACGTCATGTCCATATTCCCCACACCAGAACGGAGTGGCAGAGAGAGAATGGCACACTCTTTTCGAGAGGGCTAGGTGTAAGCTAGTAGGTAGTAACTTACCTAAGAGCCTATGGCACTATGCGGTGCAAGAAGCCGCTTACACCAGAAACAGGTGCTTCAATAAGCACACAGGCACCACCCCGTATACAGCACTGACAGGAAAGAAGTGTAATCTAGCCAGAATGCACCGATTTGGATCAGTGTGTTATGCGTACCTGCAGGACAGAGGAAAGCTCGAGTCCAGATGTGTAAAAGGACTCTTTGTAGGGCACGACAAGGGAAGCCCCGCTTTCCTGGTTTATTATCCCGGTAAAGGGGTAGTGCAGGAACACAGGCTAGTCAAGTTTGTCACAAAGACAACATGTGAGGGCGAGACACAGACAGAGGAGCCAGAGCTGGACTCCAGAGTAAGGTGTGTAGAAACAGAGACACATCAGCCCAGTGTACTTGGCACGGTCGTGCAGGCAGACAGTCAGCCACCCCCAGAGGGCGGTGACGACGAGCACCCGAGGGTGACGTCGAGTGCCCCAAGCAGTTGGAGGTACCCCTCAAGGGAACACAGACCCCCAAAGTATCTGACAGACTATGCTCGGAAAGGCAGTGACGAGGAGGACAGTACACCCATCACTGTTGATTACTGCTACAGGGTAGTTAGTGGGGTCCCTCAGACCTTTAAAGAGGCCATAGTGTCCCCTGAATCAAGTAAATGGGAGAGAGCGATGGACAAGGAGATGAGGTCCCTAGAGGACAACCACACCTTCACTCTAACCAAGTTACCAGAGGGCAGACAGACAGTGGGAGGAAAATGGGTGTATTCAAACAAGGAGGGAATTGAAGGCCACGATAAGTACAAAGCTAGGTTTGTAGCTAAGGGTTTCAGTCAGAGGGAGGGGATAGACTATGGTGAAACATTCTCCCTCACAGCCAATCTGACCAGTGTAAGGGTAGTGGTTCAGAAAGCAGCTGAGGACAATCTGATTCTACATCAGATGGATGTGAAGACAGCCTATCTGCACGCACCCATAGATAGGGAGATATATATGGAACAACCTGAGGGTTACGAAAAGGAAGGAGAGAAGCTAGTGTGTAAGCTGGAAAAATCCATTTACGTCCTGAAACAGTCTGGGCGAAATTGGAACGAGATGCTTCATACATGCCTTATCAAAGATCACTTCCTACAGAACCCAGTAGACCCCTGTGTTTACTCGAGGGAGTCAAAGGAGTCGGGAAAAGTGATCATCGTCATTTGGGTAGACGATTTGATCATAGCAGCTGACAACACCAGGAGCCTAGCACAGGTGAAAGAGATGCTCTCCAACAGATTTAAGATGAAAGACCTTGGGAGGTTAAAACACTTTCTAGGTATGGATTTTGAGCAGTCTGCCAATTGTGTAACAGTATCCCAGAAGAGATATGTGGAAAAGATTCTGAAACGTTTTGACATGCAGGAATGTAGAACAAGGGATACACCATGTGATCAAAAACTGGACTACCAGGAGGATGCTCAGAAACTGACAGATGTAAAAATGTACAGGGAAGCGGTGGGTAGCCTCATCTATTTGACGACATGTACTCGCCCTGACCTATGTTTTGTAGTGAGTACGTTTTCACAGCATTTTGCTGATCCCACAGAGGAGCACTGGATTACGGTAAAACATGTTTTTCGTTATCTTAAAGGTACAGCAGACAGACAACTGTGTTTCAGAAAGAGCAGCGAGGGTCTAGGCTTAAAGCCTACAGTGATGCAGACTGGGCAGCTGACACCACAGATAGAAGGAGTACCACCGGATATTGTGTGAGTTTGAATGCAGACAGCTCGTGGAAAACAAAGAAACAGCCCACCGTGGCTTTATCAACTTGTGAAGCCGAATATATGGCTCTAGCTATGACGATACAGGAGTGTATTTACCTGGAACAACTGCTCGAAGGGATGGATACCTATGTATATAAGAAGACTGTTGTTTTACGAGGACAACCAGGGAACCATTGCGATTGCTAGAAACCCTGTGTGCCGACAGAGATGTAAACATGTCGATATAAAATATAATTTCATTAGATCTGTCATCAGAGAAGAAAGGATGACACTGATGTATTGTCCAACGGATGACATGGTAGCAGATGCTATGACGAAACCTGCATCCAAATTGAAATTGAAGAGATTTGCAGAGGCCATGTTTGGTGTGTAGATATTGACTGTCATGTTCTTTTGATGTTTTTGGAGTATATTATTTTCTTTGTAAAATGTTTTTCAAAGAAGTTATCCAGTATGCTAATACAAACCTAAGTGGGAGTGTTGAAGTCAGAGGTTCTGTGTAGGATTGTTAGTAACTGTCTAACTGCATATATTTACATTTAGTCATTTAGCTGACGCTTTTATCCAAAGCGACTTACAAGTTCTGTGCGACAAGACAGCAAGAAGGGTATAACTCTATCAGCTGAGTAACAATGTTCATCAAAGTGTTGCGTGTTACAGTGTAGGTTAGTTTATTAGGACAAGTGCATGACAGTAAGGTTAGTCGGGGTTAGATTTTTTTTTTTTTTTTTTATCATTTCAGATAATGGTTGAAGAAGTGAGTCTTTAGTCGACGGCGAAAGATTGGACGGGATTCGGCTGTCCTAACTGGGATGGGTAGTTCATTCCACCATTGTGGGGCAAGGACTGAGAATAGGCGGCTTCTCTTTGATGACCCTCCGGGAGCTTGGATAGGAGTAGATCTGAGGCGGCCAGAAGATGCAGAGCGTAGGGGTCTTGAGGGTGTGTAGTTAGAGACCATTGACCGGAGGTAGGCGGGAGCGGTTCCCTTTGCCGCACGGTATGCTAGGTCGAGGGCCTTGAAGCGGATACATGCAGCAATGGGGAGCCAGTGCAGGTCCCTAAGAAGTGGGGTGACATGGGCCGACTTCGGTAGGTTTGAGATCAGGCGGGCCGCTGCATTTTGAATGAGTTGAAGAGGCTTGGTGGCAGTGGCCGGGAGGCCAGCTAGCAGTGCGTTGCAGTAGTCGAGGCGGGAGATGACTGTTGATTGGACGAGGAGTTGGGTGGCTTCTTTTGTCAGGAAGGGGCGTATCCTTCATATATAACTGTTTCCACCAGTAATTGTCTAACTGCATATATAACTGTTTCCACTAGAGGGCGCTCTAGGCGGAGACACTCAGGAGTACTACCAGGTGGCGAGTATAAGTAGCTATGTCTCCTCCCACTTCTTTCTCTTCCCCCTAGTCTCTCAGTGAGAGAAGACCTGTAGAACTGCTGCTCTTCATGTGAATAAATAAACCATGCCAGTTAAGGCTCAAGATAGAAACCATGCCTCTTGACGACATTATTGTCGCCCTATAGCCGAATTCTGTTAACAGAGATATCCTACCCTCAACACCTATTGTGTTTTTTGCACTATTGTAATTAGGGATGCTCGATATTGGCTTTTTTACCGATACCGATATACCGATATTGTCCAACTCTTAATTTCCGATACCGATATCAACCGATACCGATATATGCAGGGTTTCCCCCCCCCCCCCCCCAAAAAACGGAATAATTTCAGGTAATTAACATTACATATATCTTGTTGTGGAATTAACACAACATTATGCATACTTTTGACAATAAATAAAATCAGAATTTGTTCTTACTTGCTTGCCTGGGTAAATACATTTGATAGAAATGTAAAAAAAAAATAAAATAAATTTTTTTGAAAACCGATACCGATATTTTCCGATATCACATTTTAATGCCAATATCGGCCGATAATATCGGACATCCCTAATTGTAATACATTTTCCAAATAAAGGTATACCTCTGTTACACTTTCATCTGTTGTCTTGCTGTGTTACTGTGTTTGGAACCTGTGGAATCTAGTCCAGGTCGATTTGCCTCGACCTGTGACATACAGTAAACCCACCTTGAAGTCAGATGTTGGCTGAACCCCCTCCATCCTCCTAACTCGCTCTTTATCCGGAGGGGTGCGTACCACATTCTGGTACTGCAGACGTGTTTACACACACTCTTAAGCCTTGCTGTATTTATTACCCAGACAAGAGTTCCCAGGTACTTATAGGCATTCAAGCACACATTTAAAATTACATGTACACACACACACACACAAACGTACACATGCACATTAGGGAAAACCACATATACATGAACATATTTTATATACACTTACACGTGAGGACAAACACACACACACCCTTCTCACAGGTACTTAGCGAATTAGAGAGACAAAACAGATATGCCACTCAGCGCACCCTTTAATCCTCAGGCATCCAGCTCTGCCATGCTGTGTGAGGGTCTGAAGCTGCAAACACTGCATCCAAAAGCGGCCTGCGCTGACAGGCAGGGCTCCACGCAGAAGGATAGGTCATGGAGTCGTGTGACCTGTCTTTGGAGGGGGCCCTGGCAGACAGACACGAGGGCCCTGCCACTAATGCGCCCATCTTTCTTCAATACTTTCCAGCCTAACAGACTGATGTTTCCTCTACTGTGTAGAGGCGCGAAAGTTCACGAGGGTCAACCGGCTGATCCTCGCTGAGAACAACATTGTTTGGGGTTTAACCTACATGCCGTGTGTGTGTGTGTATGTGTGTGTGTGTGTGTGTGTGTGTGTGTGTGTGTGTGTGTGTGTGTGTGTGTGTGTGTGTGTGTGTGTGTGTGTGCCTGTGTGTTTGTGTGTGTGTGTGTGTGTGTGTGTGTGTGTGTGTGTGTGTGTGTGTGTGTGTGTGTGTGTGTGTGTGTGTGTGTGTGTGTGTGTGTGTGTGTGTGTGTGTGTGTGTGTGTGTGTGTGCGCGCGCAGTGAAACTGTAAGGTTAAAGCTTTAACTGTAAAAATAAAGCTACTAGGTATAGTATCTTTGACATGAATATATAATTGTCAAATAGATTTGGGTAGCTTCCCCTGATTGCTTCCTTTCGAGAGGAGAGCGAGGATGTTTCCAATGTTACATCTGTCCTTGTGGACTTGATTACATGTTATTCTAATACAAGTGAGCAACAAGCATCACTGCAGAGAAGATGGATGAAACCATATTTATATAAAAACACCAGTATGATGTGATGTTGTAATCACACCGTTTGAATAATGGAAAGCAATCCAGCAGTAATTGCTACAAAATCCATCCCAGAGACACATAATTCTAACAAGATAGAACATAAATGCTACCAAATACCACATAGCCACTTTAGGTCAAATTAAACCACAAGGCTTGACGTTCAAATTAACATTAAGCCATGTGGCTTCCTACAGTATGATGTTCAAATTAAGATTAAACAAGGCTTCAGTATGATGTTCAAATTAAGATTAAACCACAAGGCTTCAGTATGATGTTCAAATTAAGATTAAACCACAAGGCTTCCACGAGGGCAGAGGGCACGAAATATTGCAGACGGAAATATGTGCAGATGCAGAGAAAGTGCGAGTGAAAGACAGTGATGGAATGAAAGATAGAGATTGAGGGAAGAGAGAGATGGAGGGAAAGATAGAGATGGAGAGAAGAGAGAGGGAGAGAGGGGGGGGAGTGAAGGAGTTGGGTTGAAGGCAGATAAACCAGGCCTGGGGATTAACTTGTCTTGAGTGGGTCTCAGAAGCTGCCATGCTGGGGGACAGGCACTCGGCTACAGAGCTCTGGAAGTCCTCACCAGCATCCAGACGCCCCGTCTACGGCCCTGTTCACACGCACACACTCTCTCTCTCTCTCTCTCTCTCTCTCTCTCTCTCTCTCTCTCTCTCTCTCTCCCCTCGCTCTCTCCCTCTCTTTCTCTCTCTCTCTCTTTCTCTCTCTCTCCCTCGCTCTCTCTCTCTCTCTCTCTCTCTCTCTCTCTCTCTCTCTCTCTCTCTCTCTCTCTCTCTCTCTCTCTCTCTCTCTCTCTCTCTCTCTCTCTCTCACACACACACATACACACACTACCACTAACATCATCCCTCCTCAAAATACCTGCCTGCTTGACTTCTTTCACTTGCATACACTGATGGATTACAAGGTGAGCTAAACAGATGTTTTTGAGGAACCTGTGGTGCTTTACACAGACAACTCGGTGGCACGTTTAAAGTGTGAAATGAGATTGTCAGAGATGTCAGCATCATTGAATCCTGCAGATGAAGAAGCATACAGGTCAATTTAGAAAATGCATTGGACGTCTCATGTATTTGCAGTTGGAGTATGAATGTGACCCATGACCTTAAAGTACTCAACCTCTACTAATAAGTATTGATACTTAAATGAAAAACACCACCATTATGGGAGATGTGCTTACCGTCTTCTCCAGAGAGTTTCCTGTTCCTTTGCTCGCCATGTTCAATGTAGAGGGTTCTGTTCCTTCGCCATCCATGTTCATATCTTATCATATATTTATCCACACAATTAACGCCTGATCCGTTTTGTTTCATTTATGTGAATAGTTTATTTACAAGTGAACCAAACTTCTCCTCCATTGCAAACACCACAACGCAGCCAGCTGTGACACACCCTTTCACCCTGACAGCTGACAGCTGACAGCTAAGTATACGTTCTCGGCTTCCCACCACTGCGTCATACCATCACGTCTTTACGTACTGCAAGTACAAGAACAAATACAATACAATAGAGTTGCACCACATTTCAATACAACACATGTGAATGTATAGGCTACTCACTTTAACACAAACATAACAACAACAACAACCATAACATATGATCCCATTTTCAACATATGAGAACATATATCTCAACATAAGACAATAAGATAGATACCAATTTCCTAATAAACTTAAAGACCTCACAGTGTCTGGTCGCTGGTGTCAGCTGTGCTGGTAGGTAGCTCACAGTGTCTGGTCGCAGTGGTCGCTGGTGTCAGCTGTGCTGGTAGGTAGCTCACAGTGTCTGGTCGCTGGTGTCAGCTGTGCTGGTAGGTACTGTAGCTCACAGTGTCTGGTCGCTGGTGTCAGCTGTGCTGGTAGGTAGCTCACAGTGTCTGGTCGCTGGTGTCAGCTGTGCTGGTAGGTAGCTCACAGTGTCTGGTCGCTGGTGTCAGCTGTGCTGGTAGGTAGCTCACAGTGTCTGGTCGCTGGTGTCAGCTGTGCTGGTAGGTACTGTAGCTCACAGTGTCTGGTCGCTGGTGTCAGCTGTGCTGGTAGGTACTGTAGCTCACAGTGTCTGGTCGCTGGTGTCAGTTGAGGAAGGTGACAGGATTCAGTGTGAACGAGCTGATAGAGCGAAGCTATTCCTGAACGTTCCCATAGAGCGTTCCTGAGGCCCGGGGAACGCCGGAGGTTCAGAAGGGAATGCGGTCACCGGCTCATGGGGCAACATGGCAGGCGTCAAGTGTGCCTGTGCTGTCAGCCCACTGAACCAAAGCCAAGACTGTATGAACCGAATGTGAGATCCATCCAACAAAGTCATGTGACTACCAGGCGGTATTGTCGGATACTGAACCAGTGATACAATGAGTGATGCAATGCACAGACAGTTTTTCTTTTGCAAAACACTTACATTGTACCAATGTACCAGGTTCCTTTTAACATGAGATAGTGTCATTGAAACACACATATGCACACACACACACACACACACACACACACACACACACACACACACACACACACACACACACACACACACACACACACACACACACACACACACACACACACACACACACACACACACACACACACACACACACACACACACACACACACACAGCTTAACACTTTGATTACCACGCAGTATGCCCATCCTTATGCCCAGTCTGCCAGCGCTGTAACCCTATAGAGATGTTTACCTTCTTTGCAGGGCTATAACTTTTTAAATATTATAGCTATATCGACATTACTATGGCATAGGGTGTGTGTGTGTGTGTGTGTGTGTGTGTGTGTGTGTGTTTGTTTGTTTGTTTGTGTGTGTGTGTGTGTATACAAATTTGTGCTGTCAGGCGATTAACCATATCGCATAACCATTTTAGGCCTGATATTTTATATTCTATAATCATATTTCAAATTGCATGTGTCCGGATGGCAGAATTCAGTACTGTATCTACAAAACCTTCTGTTTAATCATCTTCCCTTTATTCATTTGCTTAGATTTTTCAGGTCTGGTCAATTTTAGCATGGTGTTATTCACAGTCAAAATAAAAATTTAAAAAAGAATTGAATTGATATTCTCATTTGGTTCATTACAATTTACTCAAGCCTAGTAACAGACACAGTATTTCTGACACTGGGAATACAATCCCTGAGATCCATAGATGTCCCTAGAATCAGATACCAAGAACATGCAAATGGACCATTTAAAAAAAAAAGTCTGTAAATGTTTATTCTATGTTTTAATGGAATGAATGAGATTACATTTTTTTTACATTTTTTTTATGTTTTATGAATTTTGAGTTAATTTTCATAATGCGATAATTTGCTGTGTATTTAATTAATCTAATTAACGCGATAAACTGACAGCCCTAATAAAAATTCTAAAAATCCAAATTCATTATGAATTGAAAATGGGGGACCCTGATGTAAACAAGACGAAAGTCTTTCTCTGGTCTGCATCCCCTTAACAATTGTGTGTATTGAGCTGTACTGTATTGTACCCATTCTGCAATCTGTTAATTAAAGTTTTCAATCAATCAATCAATCAATCAATCAAAATATTCATATTACAATATATATCATGATACTATCTGCCAAAATATGGCAAACCACACGTGAGAAAATACTATTGATGTGCATCCTGTTGGATTGCATGCTAATGGGAGGTGTAACACAGTATCAATGTTTTTACCATTATTTTAGACGACAGCATTGTGTATCAGGATTTATGATGTAAAAAAAAACACAGTAGGCTATGATAACATATATTGGTATATTGCCCTTATTGCCCAGCCCTAGACACGCTGACACCACATCCTCAGACCCTCCTGAAGAGGCCAGATGATCAGGCGACAGAGGGACACTATCCAGGCAGACAGGTGACTAATGTACGCATGCATGTGTTGTCGTCAGCATTAGTGTCATCTCCACAGCAGAACACAGGCAGTGATGAGCGGGACCAGGCCCCCACGAGGAGCCGCAGGGTTTGTCCCACACGACTGGTGGTGAGTCAATCTAGTCATTATTTTTGATTGGGCCCCTCTGGTCCACCATAACTGGGGTGATGGCTACCATTTGAAGAATAGCTAATGGGTGGATGTATACGTGTGACAGTGTGGTTGGATGTATATGTGTGACAGTGTGGTTGGATGTATATGTGTGTAGAAGGGTGGATTATCCCTGCTTGTGGGAGTAGTAGTACACAGACACTGGGTAGTAGGATACTATAGTATTGGACCTATATGTACCCCCGTCTTTGGCCCGGAACGTCGTTCTGGAGGGCTTGCAGCTGGAGTGGATGGGGCCCAGGATTTACTAACCTGGGGACTGGTACTCTGGTCTCCCTCGCCTTCCAAGGCGGTCAGCAGTAGCTCCCCACACACCCTCACTCCCTCAGTACCTCCGACAGCCCTCCCACACCCAGTGACTGTCAGTTCAATAGTATTATTGGGCTTCCCTTTAAGCAGTACCCTTCCTTGACCACCTGTATAGACCCTTCAAATGCTATTCTGTAAATGGGGTGTAAGGGTTAAATAATTATGCAGTCACAATATTTACCCAGAGGTTAGAATAGCAAATGGAACTTGAAGAAACAGACACACACAATGATCCCAATTATGTCTACTTTACTGAAGCCTGGGCATGTTATCCATTACAATGTTATTCCTTAATACATGGCACCGGGTGCTCTTGTTATCATAATGTAGGGGAAGCTCTTCCCACCATAGGCACCGAGTGCTCAATACCTTAAAATACCCCGCTTGTACTAGGGGAACCCAGGCATAAAATGTAGACACATTGGGAATTCAAGAACCAAATAATCAAATAAACAAATAACTAAATAAAATCAAGTAAATGTGGGCCCACGTTACCAAAAGAAATCTAACCTAAGCCGGCTTGAATTGTTCGGGGTACCCCTTATGGCGCTTTTCCACTGCATGGTACCTACTCTACTCTACTCTACTCTACTCTACTCTACTCTACTCTACTCTACTCTACTCTACTCTACTCTACTCTACTCTACTCTACTCTACTCTACTCTACTCGCTTTAGGTACCTGGTACTTCGTTCCTTTTCCACTGCAGGTACTAAAATAAAGTACTCAGTTTGTCTCCGTGTGGGGAGGCGGGGCTGCTGGTGTACAGCTGAGAGCTCCATAGCTCTGTGAGAGCTCCAGCATAGCTATGTCCGTGAGCTAGTAGGCGCAAGCCAGAATAAAACACAGTTTTCAATCAATCAATCAATAACAACATTAACGAGACTCTCGTTGTGTCTATTCTGCTAACGCTAACGTTACCTCTCATTGTGTCTATTCTACAAGCGTTAACGTTAGCTAGGCTGTCTATGCTAACGTTAACGTTAGCATTAGGCTAACAAGCTGTAACGTTACCAGTCGCGTCTATTTGCTAACGTTAGCATTAGGTAATAACCGGTTTAAAATGGATGGTGATTACCTCACGTTGTGTCTATTCTACTAGAATTAACGTTACTCATACAAACAATCAATAGCGAGTTATATTGATCACGCTATGTACGATAGCCATGCTAAAACGCTAGCACAACATTAGCACAACATAAGCTTAAGCCTTAACAAGTCAGCGATCTTTTTGCGAGACTAAACTCTCCGCTCGGTGGCAAATTGTGTTGATGTCGGTTTTGTTTAATCAATAAATGAGGCAGAATACACAGTGACTGTATCGTTTGTTTATTGAACTTGTGCCTGCTGCAACCATAATGAAATCCTATGCGAGACATTAAAGATGGCGGCTTTCTGTTTTCGTTCAGACTCTCCAACGAGTGACGCGTCTCTCTTCTGACCAATCAGTGGTCTGCAGTGTTTCACGTGACTTTTTTTTTTTTTTTTTACTTACATTTTTATTTTCATTTTTTCAACAACATACATAGACAACATTCATAGACAATACACAGTACATAAATTAAAACAAATAGACAAAAAATGGGTAAAGAAAAAGTGTGACATGGGTCCTTCGGTCCCTTCTACATTTGCATTATTTATTTACATTTTTATTCATTTCCTTGTATCCTTTTCAAACCTCTGTGATGTCGTTACTTCCCCTCCTGTATTCTTCCCATTTTCCCCATTTCCATTCAAACTTTTCTTCTTGCAGCCTCAGCAGATGTGTGATTCTCTCCATTTCCTGTATCCCCTCTACCAACTCTATCCATTGATCCTTTGTCGGCACTTCTACCTTGTACCACAGTTTAGTTAAAGCTTTCTTGGCTGCCACTATCAATATCTTAATCAAATATTTGTCTTCCCCTTGGATTCCTTCCTGTGACAGATTCCCCAAATACAACACTTGGCCTCCCTGGGGTATTTCGTATCCTATTATTTCATTTATTATCCCTCCTATCTCTTCCCAGTAGTGCCTTATCTTCTGACATCCCCAGAATATGTGTGTATGGTTCGCCCCTTCCTGTCCACACTCCCTCCAACATGTTTTCTTTGCTGGTGTGTAATTGCCCTGTATTTCTGGTGTTATAAAGTATCTAATTATATTTTTCCACCCAAACGCCCTCCATATCCTTGATCCTGTGGTTGTTTGTTGTGTCTTACATGTGTCATACCATTCCTCCTCTGTTATCTCTATTTCCAACTCTCTTTCCCACTTTTCTTTCACATACAATGTTGTATTTCCCTTACTGTCCATTATTGCCTGATATAGTGCTGATATCACCCTCCCCTTCCGTCCTTCGTATGACTTTACCATTATCTTAATTACCCCATTCTGTTCTTTGTCTCTATCTTGCTTTATTTCTTTGTTATAGTAGTCCCTAATCTGTAAATATCTAAAGTGGTCCCTATTCTCTAGTCCGTATCTTTCTTTCAATTTTTGTAGAGTCTGCATCTCCCCTCCTTCCGTCATCGTGCACATTGCTGTTATACCCCCCCGTTCCCACCTCTTGAACCCATGATCTTCTATCCCTGGTCTGAATTTGTTGTCGTGTGCTATCCATCTCAGTATCTTAGATTCTTTTTCTAGCTTGTATTTCTTTACTATTGTGTTCCATATGTTTATAGTGAATCTGGTAATTGGATCTAGTAGTTGTTCCTGTCTTCTGAATAGCTCCCTATCTCCTATCAGTGTCTGTGTAGCAGGTGCCACCTATTACCTGCCACGAAATTCGACCGTGCCTCGAGTGGGAGTCGAACCCCGGGCGTCTGCACCGGGGCCGACATAACAAACCGTTGCGCCAAGAAGGGAATTCCCCTCTAAGCGCTCGGTTTATATGCCTCTGGGGAGTGAGTTTTACACACTTCTATGTGCCGTAGTCACACTATCGCGGCACATATCCGTTACATTCACCCCCCCTAAACTCACACCACCCAAGGCATCCGGGTCACGGCACCACTGTAGCAGGTGCCACCTAGCACCTGCCACGAAATTCGACCGTGCCTCGAGTGGGAGTCGAACCCCGGGCGTCTGCACCGGGGCCGACATAACAAACCGTTGCGCCAAGAAGGGAATTCCCCTCTAAGCGCTCGGTTTATATGCCTCTGGGGAGTGAGTTTTACACACTTCTATGTGCCGTAGTCACACTATCGCGGCACATATCCGTTACATTTGCACTTTGAATCCCTCTCTTTTGGTTTCTATATCTTTCCATTTGGCCTTCACGTGACTTTTCTAGTACCAGTTCTTCCCGCTTGGCTCGCGCTTGGAACCACGACAGAGCAGGGACTAAAAAAGTACCCAAAAAGTACCGAAAAAGTACCTGGTACCAGGTACTTTGGTAATGGAAAACCGAAAATACAGAGTAGAGTAGAGTAGAGTAGAGTAGAGTAGAGTAGAGTAGAGTAGAGTAGAGTAGAGTAGAGTAGAGTAGGTACCATGCAGTGGAAAAGCGCCATTAGACACTGGTTGTTAGCGTTCACTTCAATGTACGTTGCTGTTGATACACGTGGTACTGTTAGTACTTAGCCAAGATGGCGGACCCACTCTTGTCACCGCTCGTCCGGGTGACAAGATGGCGTCAGCGATCCGCGAGCACAGCCAGCAGGCTGGGCGAACCATAGATATCTATAGAACACTAGATAGCTTAAGGCGGAGTCACCAGCGTCACTGAACCGCCGCCATCTTGCCAGGGGCAGCCTTGAGTGAGAGTGAGTGAGCTGCACAGACAAAAATACTCATAACTCGCTGAAATATTGACGGATTTACAAACGGGTTGGTTTGCTATAAACATCAAAGATGTAGTTATGATACTGCATACTTATTAAAAAAAAATTAAGATGTTTTTTTTTACAAACCGCTTGAATCATAGCCACGTTAATAATGCTTGTAATAAACCAAACCGTTTGTAAATCCGTCAATATTTCAGCGAGTTATGAGTATTTTTGTCTGTGCAGCTCACTCACTCTCACTCAAGGCTGCCCCTGGCAAGATGGCGGCGGTTCAGTGACGTCGCTCTCCATTGGCCGGCAGCGCGGGCAAGCTATCTAGTGTTCTATATATATCTATGGGGCGAACAGCAGGCAGTGGTTAGCTGGAGGAGCGTGCGGTATGGCGTCCTCTGCTGGTGGGAAGAGGCGTCCTCTGTATCGTCTGGGAAACGTCCACCGCTGCTGTTGCTGGCTTGCTTCTGTCGCGCGAGCTAATACTATGACTACCCTAAACACAGCTAAGCTTTGGGTCTTGACGCACCCTCCTGCTATATCGGTTACACTGCTAACGCAACGTGGCTGGCTATACCACCGGTCTCTTCAGCGCCACGCGCCCGGTAGTCTACTCAAGTCAGACGGAGCCGTTAGCAGCATACTACTATACCGCACACAGTAACTACTATAACCCGATAACGTTAGACGTTAGTCTCGTTAGCTCTAGACGTTAGTCCTTTGGTTCGGTTTCTCTTACTCACACACTATCGCTGATACTTCTAGGATAACCCGTCACTAGCAAGTATTTCTCATCACCCGCCGCTCGCTCCGACGGGGCTCTCCTTCGTTAACTTCTTCAACGGGGCTATTCCAAAGCACACGCCCGTTGTGGCTGCGACCGTTCACGGCCAAGTCCAATGCCGAAGAGAGCTTCCTGCTCCCCTTGCCTCCAGGTAACTCCCTCTTCCTCGTTGCTTGCTTCTCTCCACTGCTCCACCTGCCACCACTGCCACTCCGCCCCCTGCTGGCAACCTCCACTGGTCCCACTCAAGGACCGCTCCAGAAAGGGAAAAAGGGCTCAATGTTATTGTTAGTAGTCCATACTGCAGCCGGAGAAGAGTAGCACCTCACCTCGTCGTTAGACTGGGCGAGCTATCCAAAGGAACACTGTTAATCACACGTTATACACACACAGGGAAAGTAACAGTTAGTTAGCACCAGTGCATGTGAGCGGATCGGAGCGTGAGCGGCGCGGGGCGCGGAACGGCCGGTTTTGACGTGAGCGAGGAGTGGGTTTTAAAATGAGTCGGCGCGACGTCCGGAGCGAGAGTTCTCCTCCGCTCCAATCCACTCCAGGCCGCTCACAGTGGTTTAACACTGATGTAATATATACATGCAGTACAATGCCAAAGCAACAGATGGCGATGTACAAACATGAAGGCCATTTTCAACCAATGAGAAGGGTGAACCTGTGATAGGCTGTTCGTTCAGGCTTTGTCACTGTAGAGACGCCCACACTCACTCCAGTTGAAAAAGTATCGACGCCATTGTTGTTGACGTTAGCTTACATGCTAACGTTAATGGCAGCGACCATAGCATTGTGGCTCGGCTAGCCTATCATCGCTTAATAGAGATAGTGAATGGATAAACAACGTTATTTAACATTGCAGAATGGCTACAATTACAATGCGGCTCAATACAAACAATTGTTAAGGGGCCCAGGGGGTGTAGACTGTTGTAGTTTGAGCTCATTTACACCATGCTCCAAAAAAAGAAGAAAAAAAACTGCCGAGCGATCTGGCGCGGGGAGCGGGGAGCGCTCGATTCAAGGTGAGCGGGGAGCGAGCGGAGAGCGACTTGGGGGCGGGGTCAACATGAGTGATTAGCGGAGCGGACCAAGCTTTAAAGAGCGAAGAGCGGATTTCTCGGCCGCGCCGATCCGCTCACGTGGTCTGGTTAGCACTACTGAATACTTTGTAGAATATTCAGGCTGCTACAGTACATGTGTGACGTGTGGTTGGATGTATATGTGTGACGTGTGGTTGGATGTATATGTGTGATGGTTGGATGTATATGTGTGACAGTTTGGTTGGATGTAAATTAGGGATGCTCGATATTGGCTTTTTTACCGATACCGATATACCGATATTATCCAACTCTTAATTTCCGATACCGATATCAACCGATACCGATATATGCAGGGTTCTCCCCCCCCCCCCCCCCCCCCCCAAAACGGAATTATTTCAGGTAATTAACATTACATAATCTCTTGTTGTGGAATTAACACAACATTATGCATATTTTTGACAATAAATAAAATCATAATTTGTTCTTACTTGCTTGCCTGGGTAAATAAAGGTTATAGAAATGTAAAAAAAATATATATATATATATATAATGTTTTTCTTTTTTTAAACCGATATTCTCCGAAATCACATTTTAATGCCAATATCGGCCGATAATATCGGACATCCCTAATGTAAATGTATTACATGTGGTTGGACGTATATGTGTGATGGTTGGATGTATATGTGTGACAGTTTGGTTGGATGTAAATGTATTACATGTGGTTGGACGTATAATTGTGATGGTTGGATGTATATGTGTGACAGTGTGGTTGGATGTATATGTATTACATGTGGTTGGACGTATACCTGTGACATGTGGTTGGATGTATACTGTATGTGTGACGTGTGGTTGGATGTATATGTATTACATGTGGTTGGATGTATACCTGTGACGTGTGGTTGGATGTATATGTGTGACGTGTGGTTGGATGTATATGTATTACATGTGGTTGGACGTATACCTGTGACGTGTGGTTGGATGTATATCTGTGACGTGTGGTTGGATGTATATCTGTGATGGTTGGATGTATATGTGTGACGTGTGGTTGGATGTATATCTGTGATGGTTGGATGTATATGTGTGATGGTTGGATGTATATGTGTGATGGTTGGATGTATATGTGTGACATGTGGTTGGATGTATATCTGTGATGGTTGGATGTATATGTGTGACGTGTGGTTGGATGTATATCTGTGATGGTTGGATGTATATCTGTGATGGTTGGATGTATATGTGTGACGTGTGGTTGGATGTATATCTGTGATGGTTGGATGTATATGTGTGATGGTTGGATGTATATGTGTGACATGTGGTTGGATGTATATGTGTGATGGTTGGATGTATATATGTATTACATGTGGTTGGACGTATATGTGTGTCATGTGGTTGGATGTGTGATATATGTGCGAGCATGGACAGTATGTGTGTTAAAGATAGAATCTGTAATGGTGTCAAACAGCAACTTCTAGGCAAAGGGGTCGGGTTGCTACTGCTGGCCACACCTCAGGCTCTGCCAAGAGAGGTCTAGATAAATTCACAGTGTAATAAGTTACTAAACTCCAACCCACACATCACACCAAAAAGTGCAATACCGAGTGAGGCTCTTTTCGCCTAGAGGGCGGTGTTTGATGACAATACAGATTATACCTTCAAGTTAAGAGTAAAAGTCACATTGTGATTGTCAATATGTGGCTGAGTGGCCGCCGTAGGGTTCTCCTGTTAATGATCCTCCCCGTCGCTATGCGGTCTCGGTGAACGCTGTTGCTTCTGCACCTCTCCTGGATTCTCCTGTCCCCTCGTCTACCATCCAAGAAACTAATAATAAAGAAATTGGAAAACGGCCCGACCACCAAAAAAAATAAAAGAGAAGGAAAAACGACAACCTCAGTCAACAGACCCTCTACAATGGCTGTTAGCTCCATTGTATCTGTATCATGTCATCTTCTTTTTTTCGTCTCGACGACTTGGCCGGGGGACAGAGAGCCAAGCGGCGGTCCCTTTGTGTCGGCCTGGTGTTGAACCCCGGTGAAAAGCAGTAGAGATGAGGGAATGAGCTAAGTGATATTTCGCTCTTTGCCTGCCCTCCCCCCGCCTCCCGCAAACCCCTCCCCCGCCCTCCAACACACACACACACACACACACACACACACACACACACACACACACACACACACACACACACACACACACACACACACACACACACACACACACACACACACACACACACACACACACACACACACACACACACACACACACACACACACACACAGTCACCCATCTCAATACACTCAACAGCCATCAGGGGCTGGCTCCAACCCCCAACAACCACATACACACACATCCACTCTCAGCCCGAAGCTGACGCTGACAGCTCGCTCTTTTGTCCATCACTCACCCACAGACGAGAGCACAAACAAGAGAGAGAGAAAGAGAGAGAGAGACAGTGGAACAGGGAGGAAGGGAGGGAGGGAGAGATAAAAGCCCTCCCCCTGCCTACCGTAATCCAATTACAGGCCTGCAAATTTGATTGGCGCCCCGGGAGTGTGCCTTCAGCTGTCCGTCATTAGCGACTAGGGAACAGGGGGGCTAGCTTAGGGTGCTGTTAGCGGCGGAGGGTGGAGGGACGAGGGTGTGTGTATGTGTGTGAGAGAGAGAGAGAGAGAGAGAGAGAGAGAGAGAGAGAGAGAGAGAGAGAGAGAGAGAGAGAGAGAGAGAGAGAGAGAGAGAGAGAGAGAGAGAGAGAGAGAGAGAGAGAGGATGGGTGAGACTTTGGGGGCTTTCACACTAGCCATTCAGGGTTGAATCAGAGCGCGATCGCACAAAAATAGGGTGTGACGAGAACGTGCCCCCGCGTCCCCGGGGACGCTGATTCGCTCCAAACCTGGACCGCTGGAATAGGTGGTCTTGGATGCGAACCAGCGTCCCTGACGACGGAGCGGGGCGTGGTGTGCAAGCTTACTGTAATGCTTTCATGCTTGTTTGAATTTTGGGCAGATAAAAACATACAGCAACAACTGAGCAATACCCACATAAACGATATTTATGGACAATTTGGCGAGTTCAGACCTCAACCAAACAAGCATGTTGAGCCTCATGGCTCAGTGGATGAAAACTTTGAGATGAAGCCACGTTACAAGCCCAAGATTTCTATAGACCAGTGGTGCCCAACCAGTCGGCCGTGATCGACCGGTAGATTGCAGGCTGATTTTCAAGTAGACCGCGAGATAATTTTTATATAACATCGAGTATGTTGTCACGTCGCGGCTGAGATGAGACTTGCTTTAGCGCAGAGCTTTCCTCTCATTTCATTATAGACACAGACCAGCGCGGACCTTCAATGACATGCAATTGTAATTTCATTAGACACAGACCAGCGCGGACCTTCAATGACATGCAATATAATTGACGCGAGCAATGGGCTAACGTTAGCTGCTAACTAGTTATCCAATAACTAGGCTAAGCTAACTAGCGCTAGCCGCTAACCCTGGAAAACGCTCAAAGCGGACTCCACGTCACCAGTTCCATTCGTGAGAAAAGGGGGTGGGTTATATTGACAAGGCTTGACAACAGAGGTTAAAAGATAACTTCATATTTATTGGTTATTCGTTTCTTTATATCGGGCATCCAGTTTCCATCTCCGTATGTTCAACTGTTCCATGTGTTGACGTTCGAGTGTGACATCATCGCCTACGGCAGCTTACACGCTCAAAACGCAAACCGTAAACAAAACTCGGAGCGAACCAAGACTGCAGTGTGTACACAAACCAGAGGGGGAAGAGGGAGGGGGGGAGTTCGCACTCAAAGACGGAGCGAGGATGGAGCGGAGCACCCGTTCCTAATGAGAAAGCCCCCTTTATCTGTGACAGCTCTTGAGGGACCACAACAGTAAAAGAGGTTCTTTCAGTCTTGATGTGTCAATGTTCATTCTGACATGGAGATTTATTTTTTTGCATCTGTGTTTGTCCTATTTATCCATTGTCTAATTTATATATGCTGATTTTATTTTTATTTTTTTTGTCATTTTAATATGCCTGTAAAAAAACACAATTGAAGGGATGGTTTGATCCCCAAGAATTAGTATCCTGGAGAAAATTAGAAGAAAACATAGTAGCCCCACATAGACTGAAGGACATAGCATACACTAAACTACCAATCAAGCACTGTGAACGGAAATTTGGCCCCATAATTACTCATGCAATCCGGATATGGCGTGAAACACAAAGAAAATATCCTAACCCACATAAATGGCACAATCATACTCCCTTATTCAATAACAATGCACTCTTAATTGAAAAACGACCTATAAGATTCCCTATATGGGAAGAGCAAGGCATACACTCATTAGGGGATGTTTTTAACAAACAGGGTTTTTGTAGTTATGGAGAAATATGCAAAAAATTTAATCTCACCAAGTCCACATGGCTTTTTTACATACAGTTACGGCTATGTTTGAAGTCTCACGGTGTTCCATTAGACATACCAATTGAACACCACAGATACCACAAATTCTTCTATGAAAGAGAGGTTTTGTTTCAGATTTTTATCATCAATTACTAACGTCCTTGTATGAAACCCTCCAACTAGACTCTGTCTGGAGGAGGGATATACCAGACCTGGAAAGTGACTTTGATTGGCAAGGAGCCTGGGCAAATGTCCGACTTACATCAAGGAACCCGGACCATCAACAAATCAATCTTAACTATATTCACAGCAGACCACGTGAGCGGATCGGCGCGGCCGAGAAATCCGCTCTTCGCTCTTTAAAGCTTGGTCCGCTCCGCTAATCACTTATGTTGACCCCGCCCCCAAGTCGCTCTCCGCTCGCTCCCCGCTCACCTTGAATCGAGCGCTCCCCGCTCCCCGCGCCAGATCGCTCGGCAGTTTTTTTTCTTCTTTTTTTGGAGCATGGTGTAAATGAGCTCAAACTACAACAGTCTACACCCCCTGGGCCCCTTAACAATTGTTTGTATTGAGCCGCATTGTAATTGTAGCCATTCTGCAATGTTAAATAACGTTGTTTATCCATTCACTATCTCTATTAAGCGATGATAGGCTAGCCGAGCCACAATGCTATGGTCGCTGCCATTAACGTTAGCATGTAAGCTAACGTCAACAACAATGGCGTCGATACTTTTTCAACTGGAGTGAGTGTGGGCGTCTCTACAGTGACAAAGCCTGAACGAACAGCCTATCACAGGTTCACCCTTCTCATTGGTTGAAAATGGCCTTCATGTTTGTACATCGCCATCTGTTGCTTTGGCATTGTACTGCATGTATATATTACATCAGTGTTAAACCACTGTGAGCGGCCTGGAGTGGATTGGAGCGGAGGAGAACTCTCGCTCCGGACGTCGCGCCGACTCATTTTAAAACCCACTCCTCGCTCACGTCAAAACCGGCCGCTCCGCGCCCCGCGCCGCTCACGCTCCGATCCGCTCACATGCACTGATTCACAGGACATACTTGACTCCTATAAGACTGAACAGAATGGGTCTTAAACAAGACTCCAAATGCTCCCAATGTACAAATGGGGACGAAGGGACATTTATGCACATGTATTGGGACTGCCCACCAGTTAAGACATTCTGGAAAGATGTGACCCAACAATTATCAAAACTTGTATCTTGGAATATACCTGTACACCCCTCTGTATGACTATTGAATGATGTTTTTGAGTTTGCAGTAAATCCACAGCTAAAGAGATTGGTTTTATCGGGTATCACAGTAGCTAAAAAGCTGATCGCATCACGCTGGTTTCAACCGGAAAAAATGTGCTGGAAAGTTTGGTTTCTTACATATCTCGATGAGATTTATCAAGAAATATCTACAGCAAGAATTCTGGGTCTCAATGAATCCAAATTGTCAATGTTGTTAGAAGTGGTGGAGAGAATAAAAGCTAGCTTATAATGGTGGTGTCTGGTTAGGAGCGAGGGATAATGGAGGTACTATCCAAAGAGGGGTCCGGGAGGAGGGGGGGTTCGAGCTGGAGCATATGTGTGTAGGTTTTTAGATAACAGGTATTAGGGGTATATCCTGTATAAGACATTGGTATAAATGGTAATTTCGTTGGATATACACTGTATATTAATGCTTGTGTATCTTATCGTGTGTTGTCATGTTTGTTTATATGTGTGTTAAAAAAAAAAAAAAAAAAAAAAAAAAACACAATTGTAAATGAGAGCTTGCGTTCAATGACCATTAAATAAAGATTGAATTGGCATTCCTGGGGTCCAGCTTCGTAAAAATGGTGGCACCTTGCAGGGGTTCAAAAGCAGAGTTAATTAACGGCAGGGGGTACTTGTTCTTGACCCAGTAGCGGCTGGTGCCGCTGGTGCCTTGTGGGTCGCAGTTCACGTTAGGAGGTCGAGTTGAAAATGTAATGCTCTTAGATGCTCTGGAGCAATCTCTCTCTCTGTCTCTCGGATCAATCAAATCAAATAATTAACACATGTATGTTGTCATTTTAAACAACTCACCATTCATTCATTATGCATCAGCAGCAGCTAAATTAATGTTATAGTTCACAACACAGCAGCGCGTTTTGAATCGCTAGCCTATTATCGTCTCAGCAAGCACAGTCAATACTTTTTTCCGTAGCCGCATTTCGCGGAGACAGCTGTGTATAGCGAGAGAAAGAGAGCGAGAGAGAGAGAGAGAGAGAGAGAGAGAGAGAGAGAGAGAGACTCACTGTTTAGTTGAAACGTCCAGGGCAGGAGGGCTTCGCTTGATAAAGTGTATAATCCACTGTTGATGTATTCCAGACCACTGTCCACTGTGTCCAGACTGCATCCGCCATATAGCTTGTTAGCCAAGTGTTAGCTTGTTAGCACTGCAGTTAGCACCACACAACACAAGTACATTTCTTTGTCCATTTCCGTGTCGAACAGACTGCAAACTACCTGGCGTTCTATCGCCATGCTCTAAGACAAACTCTAACCTTAACCAACTTTGAAAGAGTGCCTAAGCTTAACCGTCTAAAGAACTTGCAGTCACGCTCTAAGACAAACAGCTGCATCTCACAACAACACAACTAGTATCTCTACCACCAACCTAGGAATAAGCTAGAATTGGAACATTAGAAATTGGATTCGGCCAATCAGAGATTGTCTCCGCGAAATTCTGCTACGGAAAAAAATACTGGCGTCGGCCAATCAGAGAGCGTCTCCGCGAAATGCGGCTACAGAAATTCTTGACGCTGCTCCCTAGACCGCTTCAAATCGCGCCCGGATTCCAACATAATAGTCATATTTCAACGCACAACGCGTTACGCACTGATTGGCTGCGACGGATACAGCGATAAAACCGTGACGCGCACTCAGAGCGCTATCGCGTCTAGCCCGGGCCGAGAAATACAAAAAAAAAAAAAGAAAAAAAAAAGTGAGTCCTGTTCAAGAAAACGAGTATTTTTTATTTTATATAATAACGTTATATTGTGCATTGGAAACACAAACATACTTAAAATGAGTAAATATTATTAATTTTAAACATGTTTATATTATTTATAGGGCTATAAAACAAAAAACTAAAAAATTATTTTTCTTGTTCTCTCATATAACCAGGGCAGGGCCTGAGGGGGGGCGGCGCCCGAGCGCCCCTAGTGGCGAGCCGCCACTGTCTTGACCGTGATGTTGTTGAGGCCACGGTAGTCAATACAGGGGCGAAGGGAACCATCCTTCTTGGAAACGAAAAATAAACCAGCGCCGACAGGAGAGGAGGAGGGGGTGACGTATTTCTCCATGGACTCTCCGGGCACGAGAGATTGAACAGGCGACTAGCGCGGAGCGGGGCTCCCGGGAGCAGGTCAATGGCACAGTCGTACAGGCGATGGGGTGGCAAGGAGAGAGCATGCTGTTTACTAAAAATAGCCTCTAGATCATGAAAAAATTGGAGGGATAGTGGAAAGGTCAATGGGTTCGTTGGGAACGTGAGAACCAGCGACCTCCAGTGGTGGCCGAGCAGACTGTACGCAGGTAGCGTGGCAGTGAGCGCTCCAGCTCACGACCGAACCAGTTGGCCAGTTTATCACTGGGTCGTGTAACTTCAACCAGGGCATGCCGAGTACAATAGGATTATGGGGGGAACTAGTGACCTGAAAACGAATAACCTCATTGTGATTCCCTGAGAGCAGCAGGCGGAGTGGCTTGGTGTGGCGAGTTATCCGTGAGAGTAGCCTCCCATTTAGACCGTGGGCATCGCAGGGGATAGGTAACGTGTCGGTAGCAATGCGGAAGCGGGACACAACGCCAGCGTCAATGAGGTTTTCGTCAGCGCCTGAATCAACCAGTGCGGACAGGGGAATCGAATGACCATTCCAACACAGCGTGGCACTGAATTGCATATTGGGACCGGAGCTGGGTACATAATTTAGGCTCGAACATGCGTCCAGCATTACTGTCGAGCCCCGCCATTTGGGGCGAAGCGGACATGAATCGAGGAAGTGACCAAGCTGACCGCAGTAAATACATGCCCCCGTTTTGAGCCAGTGGAGGCGTTCGTTGGGATGAAGGTGAGACCGGTCAAGTTCCATTGGCTCAGAGGGGTTGTGCTCAACGTGAGCAGCGCGCCTGGGGGGGGAGAGCGAGATGAATTGGACAACAGAGGGCAGGTGCCGCTAGCCTTTTCACGGCGGCGCTCGCGAAGACGCGCGTCCAGTTCACTAAATCAATTAGCTCGTGGCGAACAAGCCAGCAGAACTATCCGAGCCCCCGGGAGGGTGGTCGAAGACCTTTTGCATGTCGGCGATGTATGCAGAGAACGAATTGCAGATGGAGGACTGACTGAAATGGAGAGCTGTTGCCCATTCTAACGCAGGACCCTTGAGCAGACCCGACAGGTAAGCGATTTTAGATGTATCACTTTGGAAGTTGTGCGGCTGTTGTCCGAATACTAGTGAACATTGAAAAATAAAGGCACGACATTTAGAGACGTCCCCGTCGTAGCGTTCTGGTGTGGGGACATGGGGCTCCCTGTATGGGGGCACGACAGGTGGGGTAGGCTGGGCTGAGATGTATGCATCAAAACGGTTACATTGTTTGTCTCGCTCTGCAGAGCTGAGCGTGAGAGCGCGGAGTTGGGCAGTGGTCTCCTCTAGTGAGCGAGAGTGTTGGTTTACCAGAGTGGCGTGTCCGTTGATGATGGTCCGGAACTCTCTCAATTCTCCGGAATCCTGTGGTGCTGGACTCGTCATTTGGTCGCAATGTTCTGTTAGGGCAGCAGTGGTGGAGCCCAATAGCAGAACACAGGAAGAGAGAGAATGGAGCGTTTTAGGTTGGTTTTAATAAAGGCACCAGGCAGACAGGCATGAATGTACAGGAATGTACAACAGGTGCGAGCAGGTGCACTCCTTGTGCAGCACAGGAACGTCCAGGTGGGTGGTGTCTCGGGAGACAGCGTAGCTCGGGATCGGTGGTCCTGGGCACAGGGAGAACAAGGGTTAGGACAAGGCAGGCAATAGGGAAGGAGCACCAAGGCTAGTGTGCGTCGTCGTACCTAGGTTGTTAGGATAACACTGCGACGAGGGATGACAGGATCCGTGGGTTGATGTAGGGGCTGGCAGTGTGGGAATGCTGGGGTCGGATGCTGCCCATATAAGGGTGTGGAAGCAGGAGGGAAGAGGAAGGCCCTCGCCGTGATTATGACACATTGAATATACAGTATTATGCCTTGGCATTTAGCATTTTAGTTGGGTGTTTTTCTTCAACAAGCTTGTCACAGTGCAGAATGGAGGGAGGGAATCAAGCATTAATCCCTCCTTAAAACTTAGCAATGTTAGCACTCTCCATTGAAACCTTCTGGTACCTCTAGCTGTGAGAATGGGTTTTAAGCAGAGCCCAATCGCTGAACACAGGAGAAGAGAGAATGGAGCGTTTCAGGATATTTAATAGTATTCCCCAAGCAGACAAGAGTTACATCCAGAAATGTACAACAGACAGGAATTGGGAATGTTCTTGGGGCAATGAGAGCAGGTGCACTCCAGTGCTACTGCGGACGGAAGACACAGGTCCGTGTCGAGAGAGTGAGCAGGGACTCCTTAGTATAGCTCCAGGGGTCCAGACAGGGGCTCGCTGGAACGGAGGTCCTAGGTAATGATAATAACACCACCACGACTTCTGGTCAGCATCCTCCGGTAGAAGTAGGGTCTTGGTGATCAGGGAATGGGATACAGCTGTGAAGAGTGAGGTGCCTGGCAGCGTGTGAATCAGGAGATGAGGTGCAGCTGAGTTGAGTGACAGGGGGTGAAGGATTGCTGACCATATATGGGCGTGAGGCTTCCGTGGTGGATGGAAGGTAGGATGAAGAGGAGTGAGGAAGGTGTGTGGTGAATGTGAAGGGGGGATGAGGAGGAGTGAAGCTCTAATTAACTAATTTACAGCTAGTGTTACCCATTGGTCTCAATGCTAACCATGCTAACATAGCCACTTTTTGGTTGACTGAAACATCAGTTCAGAAATGTCCCTCGCCATATTGTGACAAATAAGATAAGATAAGAATAAACTGTATTGTCCCGAGGGGAAAATTTACTTGGAACATCAGTGCTGCATTATTCTGCGATAACAGTGTAAACAAAGAAGAAGAAGAAAGAAAATATATACAATCATTCATTCATTAATTCAGTTAGTAAAAAGGACTGCAGACAAATATGACAATACATAGGGACATGCAACCATAATTCATAAGTAGGTAAACACATTTCAAAAGCTTCAAAAAGCTTCATATTGCACCTTGCCCTAATTAAATTCCAACAGATTAAGACTTGGACAAGAAAGAAAGAGGTGACAGCCCACTGTTAGGTGGCACCTCAAAGGAATCGACCTCTACAGTAGCATTATTTAGACTGAGCAATGGATGTAGGATGGAAAGAGAGCTTATAGCGTTTGCTCTTGTATCTACTTGCTCTGAACTGTCTCCCTGAGGGAAGAACTTCATATTCAGGATATAGAATATGCAAAGGGCCAGTAAGATTCTCTGTGCCTGGCTGACAACTACTTTCTCAAAGTTAGATTGGAGTGACGGATACTTGGTGTTTCCGGTCACCTTCATCGCTGCTTTCACTAGCCTTTCAAGCTTCGACTTACACTGTACTGTGAGTGTACCAAACCACGCTGCCATCCCATATCTCAACAGGCTTTCTAGGACAGCTTTATAAAATGTGGTCATGATCGCTGTGCTCACACCAAACAGTCTGAGTCTACGGAGGAAGTGCAGTCGTTGGGCTAGTTTGGAACACGGAACATCAACGTGTACATCCCATTTCAGTCGATTATCCATGTGGATTCCTATGTATTTATATGATGCAACCTGCTCTATATCACAGTCGCCAATTACCACAGGGTCATGTACTCTCACTTCTCTGGGGTCGTAGATTATCTCTTTGGTTTTGGTGGTATTGAGAAGGAGATCTCTTTAAAGTAAGTAGAGGGGCAGTCACCAGCCTTCAATAGGCTTAGAATAAGTGTCTGAAGATTTCAGGACATGATTGTTATGCTGACTGCTGCTACACTCGTTGGTGTACAGTGTAAATAGGAGAGGGGAGCTCACCGCACCTTGAGGCACCCCGGTACTGCAGAATTTTACCTCAGAGTGTGTGTCATTCACCTTGACTTGTTGTGTCCTGTTGGTAAGAAGAGAATAGAACCATTTGATTATTGAGGGGTTTATCCCCATACTCATAAGCTTCTGGACATGCAGGTGAGGGCGAACAGTATCAAACGCAGAGCTAAAATCTGCAAATAGCACCCGAGCGTAAGCCTGACACTGATTACAGCGTCCTCTGTGCTGCGTACCTCTCTGTATGCAAACTGGTTATACAATAGCCATAGTTCATAGTCCTACGTTCTGTGGATTTTCGTTATGGCCGTAGGACCTAGAAAATACTGTAGAAACAAATACATTATGCTTCCTCCAGGTCGCATAGGGTGCTTGTTAAACCCAGGAAACAGCTATTGAAAACAGCTATTGAAACCCCCTATGTTTATATTATATTATAGTAGATAATATAAGATAAGATAAGATAAGATAAGATAAGATAAGATAAGATAAGATAAGATAAGATATTCCTTTATTGATCTCCTTGGGGAAATGCAGGTGTCATAGCAGCATAGGGGAGGGTGGGGGGAGGAGGTACAGGTCTGGGCAGGGTATCAATAAATATAGGTAATACAAAATGGGAATATTCATGTAAAATAATTATGAATACAAATATGAACGTTTTTTTATATATATATATATATATATATATATATATATATATATGACTACAAATAAATATGAAGTAAACAGCTAGGCAAAAAGGTGCAGGTCTGTATACCCGGTCATAATACACATTTAGGGTTTAGCTATGATCACAGAAACAGTGGATTTCTACATTTCATTTTGAAATTGTTGTGACTAAATTGTTGCCAGAAGATTATGGTCATAGAGACGGTGCTTCATGGAATCAGAGCACTTCTGAGCTATGGACCCACTACCTGTCAAAATCATGCCATAATGTCAATAATAATAATTAACTGTGTTTGTCTAGCACCTTTCATACAAGAATTGCAGCCCAAGAATTGCTTCACAGCAGTAAAATAGACGTAACATTTGCATAAAGTAGACAGAATAAAAGCAATGCAGAGAATAAGAAAGATGGCAAAAACAATACAAATTGATTGAAGAGCATCCCTTGAAGAGCAGAGAGAGCCGAGTTGAGATGCCAGTGATCTAGATAGAGACTGGAGAGAGGAGAGTGAGTACACGGGCGGGGAGAAGGGCAGTTCTAATCAACAGAGTCCTGATGGATCCTTGATAGGTACCTTTGAAAGTGCCCTCTAATAGGCCCCTTTTTCACAGCAACCATTTTGACTTGTCATAGATGGGTAAACAAAGATATTGCAGTTCAGGTCTAAATGGCAGGGCTTTAAAGCAGGGGCGTTTTTAGGGTTAGAAAACATTGGGGGCTTCAGCCCAGGGGGGTGGAGGGGGGTTCCCCCCCCCCCCCCCCCTTTTTTTTTTTTTTTTTTAAACACAGTAATACGCAATTTTAGAGTAATTAGAGATGAATACTGAAGAACTAGAATCATTAGAGGTTCGCAAAGTGAGGTCCATGTCCATGAGAGGGATCTGGGCAGTCCCCATAGAAAATTCAAAGTTAACAGGACCAAATCATCAGTTTCTTATTTATTTATTTAACCTTTATTTAGCCAGATAAAACATTGATCTGGTCCAAGAGGCCCCAACAGGAGTACAAATATACATATATACACATATATATACATATACTGTACATACATACACACATATACACCAATAACAAAATAAAAACAGTTAAGAATCATACACATAAGCAAATAAACAAACAAACAAACATATGCACAGCCTATGTACAAAAGAAATAAACAGTTCATCTCTAGTCTTTACAGTTTTCTTCAATTGCATAAACACTCAAATCAAAAGTATTACACAATTATCAAAACCTTACACTCAAGGAGCAAAACATAGGCCCAGATTTGCACCTCTATAAGCACAATGTCAGCCTCACACTTTTTGCAAAACAATACACAGAGCAAAAAATTATCTTGCCAGATCCAGCTAGGCAAAGAGATAATGTCTAGTATTTTCTGTACTCTATTTAAATTTTTTCAAAATTGTTTTTGTTTTACTGTAATTTTAACCTGTAGGCCTACTGGATACAGTATTTTATGTTTGTCTGATATTTGCTGAGCTTACAGTGTTATGCACATAGTAGCATGAAAACTGGGACATGTTTTGTTGTGATTCTCCATGTTGAAATGTTGACTGATTTGGTTATATGGAGAGAACATTTATATTTTCATCAGTCTGCATCATTGATTTGGGTATATGGAGAGAAAATGTTTTTTTTTCAGCAGTCTGCATCATTGATTTGGGTATATGTAGATAAATAAATTATATTTCCATCAGTCTACAGCATTGGTCTTGTGTAGTGTTTGGTGAATTTATTGTATATTTGCACATTCTCTGCGTACTTCACTTACAGTACTCTAATCACTGAGAAGTAGAATTGCTAAATGTGTTTTAGGTTAAGCACAGCAGTGTGAGTAACTGGTTCAAACAGAATTAAGTCACATAAAACGTGTGTAACAAAATGTAGTTTTTTTAAATTAGTGTATGGTTTTGACAAGTGTTTAATTTAGCAAAGGATCTGAGGTGTTCTGATAATTGTGTGTGTGTGGTTGTGCTAATTGTGTGTTTTGAAACACCGGGCCCCGTTTTAAAAATCATGCTTAAGCAATCGAAAAAAAAAGTCTCATAAAAAAGATATTAGATTTTGGGGTATTTTCCTGCCTTTGGTCCACTTTGCATTCACATCTCAAATGCAGGGTTCACTTGCAAGAGTGAATGAGCTTTCACACCACCCCAAACCAACCGGACTATCCGATGAAATTAACCAGGGTTCGATTAAAGCTTATTATAGTTTATCACAGTATCATGAGCATGTCTTTGTCAGTGGACACTGGACATGGGTATGGATGGGCTCCAGGTGCTGCTGCGTTAAAGTGCACATCTTCAATACCTATCTGTACTATTTAAAAGCACAGTGCAGGACACACTCAAAGGTTATCGCACCTCAGAGATGGCAGTGGACATGTATGACAGGACAAAGGCCATATGTAATGGCATCTTGTGGCACAAGCTCAGACCTCAGATCAGGAGATCAGCTGAGACAGAGACTGTTCTATCCAGAGCTTGAGAGCAGGTTCTCGTGAGTTGGATAACAACTTATGAGAGGCATACACAGGCATGTTATCCAGCCTCAGACCAGTTTCTCTCAGTGGAATTGCTGCAACCCCTTGCCACACATTACAATATCCAACTATTGCCAGAGGAGATCACAGTTGCAAAGTGCAGAGATGCAGTCCCTACTATCCAAAGTGTCTTTTCCCTCCTGGATGATAATAATAATAATAATAATAATAATAATAATAATAATAATAATAATAATAATAATAATAATAATAATAATAATAATAATAATAATAATAATAATAATAATAATAATAATAATAATAATAATAATAATAATAATAATAATAATAATAATAATAATAATAATAATAATAATAATAATAATAATAATAATAATAATAATAATAATAATAATAATAATAATAATAATAATAATAATAATAATAATAATAATAATAATAATAATAATAATAATAATAATAATAATAATAATAATAATAATAATAATAATAATAATAATAATAATAATAATAATAATAATAATAATAATAATAATAATAATAATAATAATAATAATAATAATAATAATAATAATAATAATAATAATAATAATAATAATAATAATAATGCATTTGATTTATAAGGCGCCTTTCAGGATACAAAAAAAAAAGTCCACAAATCGGTGAATGAAAAAATTATAGGATCAAATGAAAACTACTTACTAAAAATGGATTCAAAGTACTTAAAACCAAAAAAAAATACCAAACACTAACAAACATTCAGCACAGACAATGGGGATGCTGACATCAAAAAAAAAAAAAAAAATTTAAAAAAAAGAAAAAAATGTATTTTTTTTTTTTTTTTTTTTTTTTTTTAAGGTCCGGGGCTAGGAGAAAAACATCCGGGGCTAAAGCCCCGGAAGCCCAGGGCTAACGACGCCACTGCTTTAAAGTAGCTTACACATGTGACATAAATGAAACACGTATTCATGGCAGAGCGTGTACTTGGTGTGTACGATCAGAACTAGAGGGCGCCATGCTGGATGCCAGCAAGACGCCAAGCGTATCAGCACAGGACGCTGTATCTCCTGAAGGAAGATCAGCGAGGAAGTCACAGACATGCCCCGGGTCTTATCTTTTATTGGCTGGCTCCTCGCGGGCTTATCTTTTATTGGCTGGCTCCTCCGTCAAAGCTTATCTTTATTGGCTGGCTCCGCCTGAGGACAGCCCGTAAGCCGGGGCACTGCCAGTATGACTGCCCCGCGGCAGATAGCTCTATCACCAGTCTGGGAAAGAAGACAGCCCTGTTTCCACCTCGCCTTCTGCCTCTTTTTATATATGCCGCCTTCTCGTCACCTCCCCTCCTCCGTTGTCCCTCCCCCCTCTCCATCGTTAAGTCAATCCCCTCATGTGCTGTTTTAAATCACAGTACAGTATAGCATTCTATAAAAATCATGACCTCCAAATTAGATGGTTCTGTCTGACATTTTGGTAAAAAAATATATGTTGTTCATATAATGTAGCTCTACAAACAGGCCTTCATTCATATAATGTAGCTCTACAAACAGGCCTTCATTCATATAATGTAGCTCTACAAACAGGCCTTCATTCATATAATGTAGCTATACAAACATGCCTTCATTCATATAATGTAGCTCTACAAACAGGCGTATGTGGGTGAAGTTAGAGGTTTGAAAATGTTTATTTAAGGTAGGTAAAAAAGGAAAAAGGAAATGTTTATTTTAGTTTTGTTCTACAGGAAGTGAAAACTTTGAAACTCAACATGTCAAAACAACTCTCAGCATACATAGACAGAACCTTAGAACCAAGCTACCCAGCACTTCACCCTTGACTTCTCCGGTCACTTCAATTTAAGTCACTTAATGTTCCGTTGTCATGTTAAATTTAGATTTTCTTTTTTTATGATCGTGGAACCTCCAAAAGATGGGTGAATAGTGAAATCAGGTTCTTCTATCAATTGGCTGGGATTTATTTTGGAGCAAAACACTTTCTTCATATAGAACTTTATCAAGTAGAGGTACTGTTAAACAAGCAACATCATCACCAGCTGGATACAGTTCTGGTATATGGGGTCTTGCAAAAAAAAGTATTTAACCACAAGGATGGCGCTGCTACGACCGGCCGCCTTTCTGTTAGCTCCGTCGAGACTGTGCTTACTTTTGTTAATTTTTATAATTTTAAGAGTTTTATTTGCACCAACTGTTGGTGCATTATATGTGTATGACCGTCACTCACTCATTGACATTGGATTAAGGAAAAATTACCGACTGGATTGCTCTCTGGATTGGATTGCTGAACAACAACAGTGGCCAGCGGAGATCCTTTGTTGCGGCCGAAGCAAGGAAAAGGCGCGACGACGAGGTAGAAGAGCTGGGGTCCGAAACAGATTCAGATCCAAGCGACACAGAACCACATTGCCCAGCATATTGTTGGCCAATGTGCAATCGATAGGAAACAAACTGGACGACATCAGAGCACGGATCCAATTCCAGAGGGACATTCGAGACTGCAACGTCCTCTGTTTCACAGAGACTTGGCTGTCTCCAGACGTCCCAAACCATGCAATAGAACCGGCAGATCACTTCTTCGTTCTCCGCAAGGACCGAACGGCAGAAGAATCACTAAAGACGAGAGGAGGCGGCATAGCTTTCATGGTAAACAAGGAGTGGTGCGATATAGGCAACGCAAAGGAATTGTCTAACCACTGCTCCCCAGACCTGGAGTATATCACCATCAAATGCCGACCCTTCTTTCTCCCGAGGGAGTTAACGTCCATCATCATGATCGGAGTGTACATCCCACCACAAGCGAACACTGGGGCCGCACTTTCAAAGCTACACGACGAGGTAAACAAACTACAGATAGCTAACGTTGACGCTGCCATTTTAGTTCTGGGCGATTTCAACAGCGCGCGTCTTAAAAAGGTGTTGCCGAATTTCTATCAGCATGTGACCTGTCCCACCAGAGGCGAGAACATATTAGACCATGTATACTCGTAATTTAAGAATGGGTACAAGTCACAGGCTCTTAGTCCATTCGGTAAGTCCGATCACGCCGCCATCTTTCTTTTGCCAAAATATAAACAGAGTCTTAAGCGAACGCCGGTAGTATTGCGAGAGGTTAAGCGTTGGACTGTGATGTCAGAGGAGACGCTTCAGGCTGCGCTGGAATGCACAGACTGGAATGTATTCCGTGATAACACAGCCAATATTAACGAATACACTGAAACGGTGCTTGACTTTGTCTGTACTCTGGTAGAAGAAACAATCCCCTCTACCACAATTAGAATCTACTTGTGACAGGCAACATGGATGAACACAAGACGGCAAGATACAACGTCAGGAGAGCAGTAATAGAGGCAAAACGGCGTTATAGGGATAAAGTTGAACTTCAGTTTGAACAGGCTGACTCTAGAGGTATGTGGCAGAGCCTCAGAACAATGACAGATTACAAAGGCACCTCCCTCAAACTGAACAGTGACATCTCCTTAGCAAATGATCTCAATACCTTCTATGCGAGGTTTGAGGCTGTGAATAACAACACCAGCCTACAAGCCACAGCAATGGGGAGGGGGGGGTCTGCTGAGGGAGATTCAGTGTTCAGAATAACAGAACATGAGGTGAGGAGGACCTTTAAGAAAGTGAATATCAGGAAGGCAGCAGGACCGGACGGCATCCCCGGCCGCGTCCTAAAAGTCTGTGCCGACCAACTGGCCCCGGTATTCACTGACATCTTTAACCTGTCCTTAGAACAGGCTGTCATCCCCACCTGTCTGAAGAAGTCCACCATCATCCCTGTATCCAAAAAATCTACGCCCGCTTGCCTCAACGACTACCGCCCTGTAGCTCTCACCTCCATAGCCATGAAGTGCTTTGAGAAGCTAGTGAAGGGCTACATCTGTTCCTCCCTCCCCATCAACCTGGACCCCCTGCAATTTGCATACCGCCCTAACAGGTCCACGGAGGACGCCATAGCCCATGTGCTGCACACAGCAGCATCACTCCTGGACAAGAGGCAGGGGAACTATGTGAGAATGCTGTTCATCGACTACAGCTCAGCATTCAATACCATAGTCCCCTCCAAACTCATAGCCAAGCTCAGGGACCTGGGCTTGAACTATGACCTCTGCCAGTGGGTCTTGGACTTCCTGACGGGCAGACCCCAGGTGGTAAGAGCAGGCAACTGCACCTCCTCATCCATCACGCTCAACATAGGGGCCCCCCAGGGCTGTGTTCTGAGCCCCCTCCTCCTGTACACACATGACTGCGTGGCACAGCGGAACAACAACACAATCATCAAATTTGCTGATGACACAGTAGTGGTGGGCCTGATCTGTGCCAACGACGAGAGGGCCTACCTGGAAGAGGTAGAGAATCTGTCACAGTGGTGTCAGGAGAACGTAGAGAATCTGTCACAGTGGTGTCAGGAGAACTGCCTCTCCCTGAACGTCAGCAAAACAAAAGAGATGATTGTGGACTTCAGGAGGTCGGGGGTCAAGGACTACAGCCCCCTCAGCATCGACGGGGCACCGGTTGAGAGAGTGAACAGTTTCAAGTACCTCGGAGCCCACATATCCGAGGACTTGACATGGACCACACACATTGACAGTGTTGTGAAGAAGGCACGACAATGCCTCTACTTCCTCAGGCGCCTAAGGAAGTTCCAAGTCAGTCAGAAGATCCTTAAGAACTTCTACTCATGTACAATAGAGAGCATCCTGACTGGCAACATCACCTCCTGGTTTGGGAATAGCACTGCACAAGACCGTAGCAGACTACAAAGAGTGACATGTTCAGCCGAACGCACAATTGGAGGGGGGCTTCCCACCCTCCAGAACATTTACAACAAGCGGTGCAGGGGGAAGGCTAAGAGAATTATTAAGGACTCGAGCCACCCGAACAACTGCCTCTTTGAACTGCTGCGGTCAGGCAAGCGATACCGGAGTCTTAAGGCGAGCACAGAAAGACTCAGAAGAAGCTTCTATCCCCAGGCCATCAGGCTGCTAAACGAACAATAAACACTATGCAACAACCATCAAATGCACACAGCACACACACCCACACGCACACACTCACTTAAACAAACAACACACTGCAGCACCCACTCTCCACACTTTAGATCACACAAACACACTTTATATTTATTGGTAAAGGATTTGCACTACAACTCGTACACCTTACTGTAAATTGTACCTAAATTGTACCTCATCCCATTTCTGCTTTGCACTATATAGTATTGTATATTAGTACATTGCATAGTATATTGTATATTGTATGGTAACTCAGTTTCTTCTATTCTGCATCGATTATTGTACATATGTCTATACTGAACACTGTGACCTCTATTTTTACTTCTATTTTACATGCTATACTATTTTATTTCATACTTATCTTGTCTAGCACAGTCTCTGGAGCGTAACAGTAAGAAGCATTTTGTATAAAAGTATTCTGTACTTCTGTATGACAACTATTAAAGAAACTTGAACTTGATATAATAATCCATCCTTTCAAGTACCCCAAGTGTGGAAAGGGGAAGGTTCTGTATTTATGTTTGGGGGAGACAAAGATGCTCTGATCCCATCTGTCTTCATGTCATCATCTCACATGCTGACAGGCCTGGAGAGAGACAGAGAGAGAGGGTGTGGGGGGGGGGGGGGGGGGTAGAGAAAGAGAGAGAGGCACCCTGTCAGAATCTTTCAATAAATTGTGTAGTTGCGTTACAGAAGGCTTCTTTGGTTTACTGAATATATAAAAATATATATATATATAAAAGAAATGTAAATGTAATATAAAAGAAATTGATTCTCCAACATCAAAATGTCAAGATGTTATTTCTCCATGTTTTTCTCCATCACTTGTGTTGATGATGTTCAGTGGCTTTTTCAGTATCGGAATAATTATAAATAATAATAATAATAAATGTATCTGCATTAAAAGCAGTGGAGTGGGGATTTCCCATTTTCCTGTTATTTTCCATTGTAAAACAATGGAAGGGAGCGCCTCATCAAATGGATATCTATTTATCCAATGAGGAATACATATTTCCCAGAGTATACTGTATGTAAGGGATGTGTATCGTGTATCGCTGTATCAATACACGGTATCAATGCACTGCTTGCTGGCCTTCCGACCACTGCCACCAAGCCTCTTCAACTCATTCAGAACGCAGCCGCCAGCCTGATCTCAAACCTATCGAAGTCAGCCCATGTCACCCCACTTCTTAGGGACCTGCACTGGCTCCCCATTGCCGCACAAATTCACTTCAACGTCCTCGACCTGGCATATCGTGCGGGGAAGGGAACGGCTCCCGCTATACCTCCGGTCAATGTTCTCTAACTACACACCCTCAAGACCCCTACCCTCTGCATCTTCTGGCCGCCTCAGACCCACTCCTATGCGAGTTTTGGGAGGGTCATCATAGAGAAGCCGCCTATTCTTGGTCCTTGCCCCACAATGGTCGAACGAACTTCCCACCACAGTTAGGACAGCTGAAACCGGACCAATTTTTCGCTGTCGACTAAAGACACACTTCTTCAATCAATATCTGATTTTTTTTTTATTATCTTCTTACTGTCATGCACTCTTCCTAATATACTAACATACACTCAACACTGTACTGTACAGTAGCACTCAAGTCTAGTACTCACAACACTTTGATGAACATTGTTACTCAGCTGATAGAGTTGTACCCTTCCTGCTGACTTGTCATACAAAACTTGTAAGTTGCTTTGGATAAAAGCGTCAGCTAAATGACTAAATGTAAATGTATCATGATATTTTTCACACTACTATTTCCAGGCCTTTAATGAAAGACCACACATACTTGGCCTTACATAATGAAGTACAATGTCAACCTTGTCACAGATAAAGACACATTTACTGTCTGTTGACTTTCTGTTGTATTGTATTGTTGTATTTATGTTCTACATTTGTTTACTTTTTTAATTCTAATTTCTTATTTATGAGTAAAACGTATTATCTCTCTTCAGATAACAAAACAACAGCAGGTTGTTCTTTTACAACAGACTGAGGTGTTATGTACGTACTGTGACAGATCTCCTCCCCCCTCCTTTGGATATGTGAAGGCTGGGAGATACGTCCGTCACGGAAGGAGTAGAGTCAATTAGGTAGCTGATTAGTACTGATAGAACACACCTGCACATCATTAGTCCAGCCACATCTCACGTGCACACACCCAGTCCCACACGCCTGTTCCTTAATGTCAAGCAAGCAGTGCAAGAATGCGGAAGCATTCTACCGTAGTGGCGTGCGGTAATGCGCCTTTCATTTTCCTTCGCCCAGCGCCCAGGTTTGTCAAAGAGAATGGCAATATTCTTTCTATGGTTAAGGTTAGGCATGGTTAAGGTTAAGGTTAAGGTTAGGCATTGTTTCGGAGTTGGTTAAGGTTAGAACGGTTAAGTTTAGGCGCTGTTAAGGAGCTGGTTAAGGTTAGAGTTTGTCAAAGAGAATGGCAATAGACAGCCTATTTCCGCGCGACAGCTCCCAAAGCGGGCCTGAAAAGAAAGGCGCTTTACCGTAGTGGCGTGCGGTGACGAATGCTTCCGCATTTTTGCACTGCTTGCTTGTCATTATGCTACACGCGTCCCACACACTACGGAGAAAGTTGAGCGGAGTAGGAGTTGGAGTTGTGGTATAGAGAGAGAGAGATTGTTATTCAGAGTTGCGACGGTGAGAGGTAGTGAAAGGTGAGGAGAAAGCGAGTATGTTTTCTTTGTGTACTGGACCCTGGATTGGCTGAGATTCCCCCTTGTGTACTGACCCTGGATCGGACGACTACCCTGAGTATTCGTAGTATATAACAATCCCTTTTTCTGTCGGCGAGCTTGTTTTGTGTTTTTGACCATCGGACTGTCTATGACCATTCTCTTGCTTATCAAACTGGATTTTTGCCTTAATTCAATAAATATTCTTATTGATTGATATTGCTCTTATGTGGACCTTTTGAATTTGTTTGTATTTGAACCGTGGCGAGTCTGGTCCCTACCAGATTCGTCACAGTACATACCAACTATTCACCTGTTTTATTCTCCACCCATCTATCATCCATAGCAACACTATATTATCACCGACATCCAGTTGGAGGATCCTCCACATCACCTGTGGTGCTTTTTTCCTATAGGTTTTAGTGAGTTGTTCCTCATCTTCATTGGGGAATGTCTGGGAGTGTCGCATATTTGGATTTTATGGTGGTTTTTGATTTATTGTGATAGCCCATGGGGGGCATTACATTGTGATTTTGGGCTTTACAAATACATTTGTTTGGATTTTGATTTAGAATTAAAGATGGAATAGCACCGTGGTTATTGCATGAGCTGTCAACTCTGCTTAATGACAGGAATAAGGCCTGATCACGTGTTAGACCAGGGGTGTCAAACTCATTATCACTGAGGGCCACATCAGCATTATGGTTTCCCTCAAAGGGCCAAAGACCGTATAAATGTAAATGCAATGTAAAATAAATGTAACTACTCCTTTACATATTGTTTCTGTATTTATTACTTATTCAAGTTACATAATGCATATGCATTTTTATAGATGTAAAAATATATGTTAGCGTATGTTATTTTAAAATAAATCCTTTTAGTTTATTAGGTTATTAAGAACCCCATATTACTTCATCAATCAATGATCAAACAATTCAAGTAAATAACAAAGAAGAATATCATAAAATACAAGCTATGAGATTAATTAGTCAAGAGGGGCAGAACTATGGTGCAACCAACAAGTGTGAGCTGCTAAGAACATGTGGGATAGATGTAGCATGTTACAAAAACAAATGGCTGCACACACCCTTGCAGAGGCCATACATCCAACTAATGGGAGATAGTTATAGAAATTATGTGTCTGCATGAACACACAACTATAACTGTACTGTAAAATAACAAAATAAGGGTTGTCTCAGTTCACAACTTGGTCACGTTTTGGGTGGGACTTGTTGTGTCCCTGCAGCTTCTGATTAAATTGGGCGAGATGCTTGGTTATGTCACACAACATAGCAAAGTCACACAGCCAGTTTGCATCTGACAGTTCAGACAATATTTCTTCAACCCTTTTTTGTATTTTAGGCTGTAAAATTGTCAAAGAATGTCCGAGGAGTAAGTGCTTTTGGCCTTTTTTCCTTTGTTACCTCATCTTCATCAATACCTCAGTTGTTCAACATAAATGTATGTGTAAGAATGTGTAATAACAGTTTAAAGCGAATAAAAACACAAAAACGGAATTCGATTTTACAGGTTTTTTAGTGAAACATGAACTATGATGGCCACATGTAAAAAAAAAAATTGCCCAATTATACAATCTGAAAAGAAAAGTGTTTTACAAATGTACAAAGAGATTTGGAGTCTAGGCCTTTTCCTCTCCCTGTTATTGGCTGTTTAGTCCATGTATTTTCAGGCTGTGTGGTTCTGCAGAAAACAGTTCCTGTCCAGCTGCAAGCACAGGCCCACATTGCAGACATTAGACATCCTAAAAAGAAATTATGAAAAAGTTAAATCAATATCTGTTGTAGGCTATATTTACTAAAACACACATTCAGGTGAGTATATAGGTAGGTGCTTTCTCCTTCACAGGTAGGCTATGGTAAATGTATACATACTGTATGTCATATAGGCCATATGGTGCGTGTGTGCGTGCGTGTGTGGTCTAAATATGAATATGAACCAGGCACCAGAATGAGGGACCACATCTCCCCAGTCCTTGTCTCTCTCCATTGGCTCCAGTGAGGAAGAGAGTCAAATTCAAGACCCTGATGTTTGTCTACAAAGCCCTCAACGGTCTCGCCCCAGCCTACATTGAGGAACTCTTAGTCCAACCCGTCAGCTCCAGGTCCCACAGGTTGAATGACCAACTGTGTCTGAGGGTCCCGGAGGCAAAACTGGTGACAAGGGGTTACCGAGCTTTTTCAGTGAAGAATTCCCTGGTAAACTATGCATTTATTCAACAAAACACAAGTTTTTTTCAGTGGGTATTTCTTTTTTTTTTATAAAAGATTTTTTTTATATTGTATGCTCACACAAAGGTAATATGATGGTGACTTTACACTGCACCAGAAACATATGGAACCTAACCCCGTTCTAGTGACTGGCTGGTAATTAAGGTCCCTCGAGTTTGCTCGGAACAGGGTAAATCTGCATTTTGCTATGATGCCCCTAGCTCATGGAATGAACTCCTAACAGTCCTTAAAGCTTGAGATTCTCCCCTCTGTTGCAGAATTTAAAACACTGATCTCCAACTATTGTCAATCAAGTTGTACATGTTTCAATTTATTTGTTATCCTTGCTTTTGTCTTGTTGTCTTATTGTTATGATTTTGTGTTTAGTGTTACAACAATATATTAGTGTTTCCTATCACAATATATTACAGTGTTTAGTATTACTATATTACAGTGTTTAGTATCAGAAAATATTGCACTGTTTAAAGCAGGGGTCAGCAACCTTTTTGACATGGAGTGCCTGTTTGAAATATAGTTGTAACTAGTGTGCCTCAACAATATTCCATGCATCGTAATTTTTTTTCTCATAATCAGGTATTTTTAATGATAATTTTTACATTATTACATCATTATTGTTATTGTTATTATTAACAATATTATTATGATGGTTGTATCAACCCTAAATCTGAGTTGGGGGGGGATGCAATGCACACAAACAGCTGCATACAGTGCGACCATTTCACTCACATTTGCCCATTCATTTTTGGACACATCACACACCATCGGTGTGTGTAGGCTACTGTACGTGTGCTGTCATAGCTCCACCTACAGGCCTAATGGAGAACACCAGGAGAACACCAGGATGTGAATGGAGGGTGAATGTGAGGTATATTGTGTAAATAAGTTTTGATTGATCGCAAGACTACACTGTAAAAAAATAATAATAATAAGTTACCAGAACTTCAAAATATTGAGTTCAGTTACTGTGCATTAAGGTTTTGAGTTTTCAATCCATAATAAATTAACAGAAAAATAAGTACACAACCACATTATTTCAACCTAATAAAACTATGTTTATTGTCATTGTTTTAAGAACACAAGTTGACTTGGTAATACTCACATTTTTAGTAGAAAAAATGGCTTTTAACATGTGCAATGTTCAATGAAATAGAAAAATAAATAATGCAATTTGTTGATTAATCCCACTGGTCACAACGGTGACCGTAATAATATTTTTGTTATAAGGATCTGCAAATGTTACTGAATGATGTAGCAATGTATTTCCAGCTAAATTGAAATAATAAACAAATAAAGGGTCTCAATTAAATATGTGGTAGTAAAAAGAACCTGTGGGAGGATTTCAACAAGATAAATGCGACAACAGTGCAAAATATTTCACTATAATATTTCAAAAAAATATATATATATATATATATATAATTTTTTTTATTTTTAATTTTTTTTTTTACTGCTGCCCCCTGTGCCTATGCAAATGCAGGCACGCGTGCCTAGGGTTGCCTACCCCTGGTTTAAAGTATCACAATATATTACAATGTTTAGTATCACAATAATATTGAATTATAAATATATCATAAATATTGTGATGTGTATTGTATGGCCAGATTCTTGCCAATACATGTCCCTATTGTATATCAGGACAGAATTACTACCCAACGAATTGCATGTGTGTGTGTCGCATGTGTGTCTGCCTGCATGCCGAATAAAGACGTCTCCAAAGTCCAGTTATTATATTATTAATTAAACTATTGTTTATCTTTAATCCAGTATATATGTTTACCCTGTTTGAATCTATTACTGTGTTTGAAGACACCAACGCGATTAAACAAAAACCTCAGCGTCTCTCTCTCTCTCTCTCTCTCTCTCTCTCTCTCTCTCTCTCTCTCTCTCTCTCTCTCTCTCTCGCTCTCTCTCTCGCTCTCTCTCTCTCTCTCTCTCTCTCTCTCTCTCTCTTTCTCTCTCTCTATCTTGTTCGTCCACATCTCTTGACCACAGACTGACACTCTGACATGAGTCTTGCAATCTTGTGATACGTCAGTGTGGCAAGAGAATGTGCCATCGGCCCATCACCTCCTCTTGTGTGTGTGAACTGACAGAATGAGACACCATTCTTAACACTTTTTGTAGTCTGCTGTATCAGCGAGATAGATGACAGATGCGTCCTCATCCTCTACACATTCCGTTTCCAGGAACCCCTGGTCAGAGGTGTTGGAGGAGGGTTGGTGAACACCGTGGGAGCCTGCATGTCTGAACATAATTTCCCCTTAAATAGCCTTAAATTCCCAAAGTGAACCAACAAAAATCCTGGAGAACATTTCCTTTATTTGAAATATAGTTGAAGGATTTATTATACTTCCTTTTTTTTATTATTCCCAAACCTACCTACAGTACTGCCAGTGGGCAAGGGCATTGAATTACCTCCTAAATGACCTGCCAGTGGGCAAAGGGCACTGAATTATCTCCAAAACTACCTACTGCCAGTGGGCAAAGGGCATTGAATTACCACTAAAGCTACCTACTGCCAGTGTGCAAAAGGCATTGAATTACCTCCAAAACTAACTACCTACTGCCAATGGGTGACAGCACTGAATTACCTCTAAATTAGCTTCTGTGATTTGACAGATTTACGAATGCAACAGAGTTGGTCAATTTGATTGACGTGTGATTGACATCCTAAAGTACCCTTTTAGGATTTAGCCTGCAGTTTCAGTGCAAGATGAGGAGTGACGCAACTCACAAAGTAGGTGCTTCTTCCAGGAAGAGAAAACAATGGATTTATTTAGAAAAAAATAAACATTGTTCCGCACATGGCGATAAATATATGTGAGTAAATATACTCCTCAGGGGATGCTCTGCATGAGGCATGTGCATGTGGCTACACCTCCTTATGCTCACCACCACATGTGCACACATACACTCAAGTCATTGAGACACACATGACGACTTGTGACCCCCCCCCCCCCCCACCCCTAAGGCCTCCTCTATCTGTCCTATCCTGGGACAAGCCACAGTGGAGCTTGTCACTCAAGGGGGGGGGGGGTCTGATATCCCCATCTCCCCAGCCACAGTGTCCCCGGGTCTTCTTATCAGGCCCCCTTGGCTCCACCAGCATCTCCCCAGCAAGCCGGAGACACACACCCCCATACGTCCCCAAGACTCTGATAAGTCTACGTGTGTGTGTGTGTGATGTCTCATGTTCAGATGTGTGTGCGTGCATGTGTATATCTGTGTGTGTGTTGTGTGTGTGCGTGGATGTGTATCTGTGTGTGTGTGTGTGTTAGTGTGTTAGTGTGTTAGTGTGTCCTGCAGTGGCCCCTGACTGTCTCCATGCCTTGCATGACATCACCAGACCTGGGAATCTTTTTGTGGTTTCCATGACAACAGCATCCATTCCACGGGAGAGAACAGTGGGCTTATCACTCCCAAAAGCTTTTAAAACAGAAAAAATAAAAGTTGTGGCTTGAGGAAGCAGATCATGATGGTAAACAAGTTAGCCAGGCCATCTCCTCCCTTTCAGAGTAGTTCCCGTATTCCTTGGTTATTAATAGTGTGTGCAGTGTGTGTGTGTGTGTGTGTGTGTGTGTGTGTGTGTGTGTGTGTGTGTGTGTGTGTGTGTGTGTGTGTGTGTGTGTGTGTGTGTGTGTGTGTGTGTGTGTGTGTGTGTGTGTGTGTGTGTGTGTGTGTGTGTGTGTGTGTGTGTGTGTGTGTGTGTGTGTGTGTGTGTGTGTGTGTGTGTGTATGGGGATATGTGTGTGTATGTGTGTATGGGGATATGTGTGTGTATGTGTATGGAGATATGTGTGTGTGTCTGTGTGTGTGTGTGTGCGTGTGTGTGTGTGTGTGTGTGTGTGTGTGTGTGTGTGTGTGTGTGTGTGTGTGTGTGTGTGTGTGTGTGTGTGTGTGTGTGTGTGTGTGTGTGTGTGTGTGTGTGCTGTAGCAAAACACCACAATCAAGAGCTCTAAACTTTTATGGCAGTCCATTTCATAAAACCCCACTGTGTAATGCGCTTCCTGTCTGCCTTGTAAGGGGGAGTTTATTAGCCAAAAAGGCAACAGAGCTGTAGACTGTCATAGAAGATTTCATTACCTGGCAGGATAAGGGATGGGAGGCGATATGGAGAAAAGGAGTCCATCATTCAGGCCGGGGTATTGACAAGAGAGCGTAGGGGAGCGAAGGGGGAGCCTTCCTCAAGCCCCTCCATTTCCTTCTGGCTAATCTGCGGGGGAACAGGCCCAATATGGTATCCATCAAATACACACAGATGCACAGATACACACAAATACACACACTCACAGATAAACAGAAACAAACTAACAAATGTAGACTGATGCACTAACACCTCTCTCCTAGAAAGAATGTGTAGCACTCTGACACACTCACAAGCAATCTCTCACTCGCTCATTAGAAAACATCCAACTTTTCAGGCCTATAACCACCACCATCACCACGCCTCCCCCCAGCCTTCGCCCTTATCTCCCAGACCCCCGGCGGCATCTTAAGACGTTAACAGTCTACAAATATGGAGAGTCCAGGCATTGTCAACACCATCTTGGGCGTCCCAATAATGCCCATGCCCCCCCCCCCCTGGGAAAGGGTGAGAGGACAGCGGGCCATCACTGTTAGCGTTACATACCACTCAGAGCACAGTGCAGATAAGACAAGGACAGGAGCCGTGTCTTTCAAAGCAGAGACCCCCCAAGCCCCCAACCGCCCGTCCTACAGCAGATACTGGCTGAGGGCCAGGCTGGCTGCTCTGGGTAAGAAAGTCACTACAGAGATGTGAACATTAGTAGATACTGGTATTGAGGTGATCAAAACCCACCATTACTACCCCCACCACCATCACCACTACTACCCCCACCACCATCACTATTACAACCACCATCACCACTACTACCCCCACCACCATCACTACTACAACCACCATCAATACTACCACCACTACCTCCACCACTACTACCACCACCACCACCATCATTACTACAACCACCATCACTACCACCACCACCATCACTACTAACACAACTACTACCACCACCACCATCACTACTACATTACAACCACCATCACTACCACCACCACCATCACTACTACCACCACCATCACTACTACTACCACCACCATCACTACTACCACCAGGGCCGCCTGGGAGAAATGCGAGGCCCTGTGCGAGATTTAACGCGAGGCCCCCCCCCCCCCCCCCCCCCAAAAGGTTAAAAAGAAAAAAAAATTATATATATATATATATATATATATATATTTTTTTTTTCAGTCAACATATTCTTAAATAATAGCGCTGCCCGAGGCGGGGCATGATACAGTCAACATATAGCAAAAGAGAGAGCGAGAGAGAGCTCCCGTTCTACAGTCAATATACAGTGTACAGAGAGAGAGAGAGAGAGAGAGAGAGACACATTGGAAAGAAATTTAAATGCTATTTGGCCCTAAACAGAGAGTACACAGTGGCAGAATACCTGAGCACTGTGACTGAAGATCCTTGACTATACAGACTCAGCGAGCACAGCCTAGCCATCGAGAAAGGCCGCCATAGGCAGACTGTGTGTGTTAGAAAGAGAGAGAGAGAGAGAGCATGTGTGTTAGAGAGAGAGCATGTATGAGAGAGAGAGAGAGAGAGAGAGAGAGAGAGCATGTGTGTGTGTGTTAGAGAGAGAGCATGTATGAGAGATCCAAAAGGACAAAGATCAACACTTAAATCCAAGAGAGAGAGAGAGAGAGAGAGAGAGAGAGAGAGAGAGAGAGAGAGAGAGAGAGAGAGAGAGAGAGAGACACATTGGAAAGAAATTGAAATGCTATTTGGCCCTAAACAGAGAGTACACAGTGGCAGAATACCTGAGCACTGTGACTGAAGATCCTTGACTATACAGACTCAGCGAGCACAGCCTAGCCATCGAGAAAGGCCGCCATAGGCAGACTGTGTGTGTTAGAAAGAGAGAGAGAGAGAGAGAGAGAGAGAGCATGTATGAGAGAGAGAGAGAGAGAGAGAGAGAGAGAGAGAGAGAGAGAGAGAGAGAGAGAATGTGTGTGTGTGTTAGAGAGAGAGCATGTATGAGAGATCCAAAAGGACAAAGATCAACACTTAAATCCAAAGAGAAGAGGGTCTATACCAGAGAAACCAAAGCAGCAAGGAGCCAATGGCCGACATCAGCTAAATAGGCTAGCCAGGTACTGTGACACACACAGCTTTGGCCAACGGCCCAACGCTACCCAAGCTACACAAACGACCAAGACATTCACACACAGCACATGTCGTATCTCCAAATGTTGTGAAGTAGCATATGTTTTGCCTGGAAAAAAACATTGTTATTAACAAAACATTCGGGAGGGGAAGGAAGGAAGAGTGGGGTAATGTCATGACATTTTCATTAATCTTACCTGCACCAAGGAACGCAGGGCGAAAGGCCGTAACACAGGTCTCCACGTTGACGAAAGGCCTCTCGCTGTCGGGACAAAAATAAGCTGCTGCCAGAGCCTTGTCATGGTGCAGGCCCGACTACATCTTCTGTCAAAGATGATGTCGTAGTCAGAGTGCCAGAACCCCCTGCTATTCTCACGGCTAATGTCAATGGTCGTAGCACAAGCTAACAGCTAACTCAAGGCTAACTGATAGCATCAAACGAACGTTCCCAGCCGAGCGCAGCCGGCAGTTAACATCGAAGCTAAACAGCTAACTGGCTAACAGTTAGCTCAACCAGGCTATCGCTAACCATTAGCTAACGCAGAAGCAAGCTATGCGGCTACATACAGCCAGGTGCTGACACCAGGCACACACCGTTAGCTACTAGTAGTACTATTAGCTAGTCGGCCAGTTTAGCTCCAGAGAGTGAGAGAGAGAGAGAGAGAGAGCGATGTCCACGGCGGGAATAGAATAGAGTTAATAGAATAGGTTAAAAACTCACCAAACGTCCAAGAGGATGGAGACAACCGCGTGGAGTTGACGAAGTTCATCTGCCAAACGACCCTCTTCATCCTTGGCTGCAGGTTAGCTAACGCTAGATAGCCTTTAGCTAAGCTAGCTACTAGCCGACATCATCATGGGCCATGGCCTATATCCCGACTGCATCATGACAAGGCTCCGGCCATTTGTCCCGCCTTTCGTCAACGTTCCTTGGTGACTGACCGACTGATAATGACCGACCTTGGCTGGCATAACTAAGCATAATAGTCAAAAGCTGCACGCGCGAAATATTCAAACGCAGCTGATTCTTCTTCTTCTTCGTTTAAGTTTCCGGCGGCGTACTATGATGTAAGTAACCACTCCCTTCGTTGAAACCAATGCCTGCTGCAGAGCACCAGAGCTCCAATAGTGACCCAGGTGCAGACCCAGGAACAAGTCAGACACATTCTACAAACGTGTCTAATGTGAAATATATAAGCATATAAGCAAAACTAGATTTTAGGTATGTGATGAAAAAGGGCCTCGCGGGAAGGGGGGCCTCGCAAAAAAAAAAAAAAAAAAAAAAAAAAAAAATTATTTTGTGAGGCCCCCCTTCCCGCGAGGCCCTGTGCGACCGCACTGCTCGCACACCCCCTGAGACGGCCCTGACTACCACCATCACTACTACTACTACCACCACCACCACACCACCATCACTACTACATTACAACCACCATCACTACCACCACTACTACTACAACCACCATCACTACTACCACCACCATCACTACTACTACTACCACCACCACCACCATCACTACTATCACCACCACCATCACTACTGCCACCACTACTACCACCACCACCATCACTACTACAACCAACCACTACTACCACCACCACCACTACCATCACTACTACTACTAGCACCACTACTACCACCACCATCACTACTACTACTACTACAACCACTACCACTGAACATTAGTACTAGATACTGGTATTGAGGTCATCAAAACCCAGCATTACTACTACCACAACTACCCCCACCACCATCACTACTACAACCACCATCAATACTACTTTACCACCACCACCATCATTACTACAACCACCATCACTACTACTACCACCACCATCACTACTAACACAACTACCACCACCATCACTACTAACACAACTACTACCACCATCACTACTAACACAACTACGAACACCACCACCATCACTACTACAACCACCATCACTACCACCATCACTACTACTACAACCACCATCACTACTACCACCATCACTACTATCACCACCACCATCACTACTGCCACCACCACCACCACCACTACTACCACCACCACCATCACTACTACAACCACCACCACTACTACTACCACCACCACCACTACTAGTCCTGTGCTAACCAGCTAGCCCCTGTGTTCACCGCCATATTTAATTGATCCCTGGCGGAGTCAGTGGTCCCTGCCTGCTTCAAGATGTCTACCATCATCCCTGTACCAAAGAAACCCTCCCCAACAGGTCTCAATGACTACAGACCGGTGGCACTCACCTCTGTGGCCATGAAATGTTTCGAGAGGCTGGTCAAGGATCACATTTGTGCCTCCCTCCCGAGTGATATGGACCCTATGCAAACAGGTCCACTGATGATGCGGTCTCCCAAGTACTGCACAGCACCCTCTCTCACCTGGACCACCAGAAGGGGGGCTATGTGAGACTGTTGTTCATTGACTACAGCTCAGCGTTCAACACCATAGTCCCCACCAGACGGACAAGCTGATCGAGCTGGGGCTGAGCTCCGCTCTGAGCGCCTGGATACTGGAATTTCTGAGCGAAAGGCCCCAGGCGGTCAGGGTGGGGGGTCAGACCTCCAACACCATCACCCTGAGCATCGGGTCCCCCCAGGGCTGTGTTCTGAGCCCCCTGCTGTACTCACTATACACACACGACTGTGTGGCCAAGTTCAGCTCCAACTCCATAGTGAAGTTTGCGGACGACACAGTGGTGGTGGGGCTGATCTTGGACAACGACGAGAAGGCCTACCGGGAGGAGGTTGAGGTACTGGAACGCTGGTGCCAGGACAACAGCCTGCTCCTGAACATTGGTAAAACCAAGGAGCTGATCGTGGATTTTAGGAGGAGACAGCAGGAGACACACACACCACTGAGGATAAACGGGGCTACCATGGACAGGGTGAGCAGCTGGGGGTCCACATCTCAGAGGACCTGACATGGACAACACACATAGACTCAGTCGTAAAAAAGGCGAAGCAGCGCCTCTACCACCTGAGACAGTTAAGGAAGTTCAGAGTATCTGGGAAGATACTCCAGTCCTTCTACTCCGGAGCTGTAGAGAGCATCTTGACTGGAAACATCACTGCCTGGTATGACAACAGCACGGCACAGGACAAGAAGGCCCTACAGAGAGTGGTGCGCTCAGCCGAGCGTACCACGGGTATTGCACTACCAACCCTGCAGGTCCTATACAACAAGAGGTGCAAATCCAGAGCCTGCAGGATAATGAAAGACCCTCACCACCCCAACAACAGCCTGTTCATGCTGCTGCGGTCAGGCAAACGCCTGCGAACACCAGTAACGAGGACAGAGAGACTTCGGCTCAGCTTCTTCCCCCAGGCCATCAGAGCCTTGAACACTGAACTCTCCACGCACAAGCACACATGAGCACACACACAACACACACACTGTACATGCTCACACACTAGCAGCCACTTTAACATGAGCACACACACACTCATGCTGCACACAATCACACTTATGGACACTTTACAGAAGGAAAGGTCACTTTAAGAATAGTATAGTATAACTTGAGATTGTATAATATAGCATTGTATAGCAGTGTACATAAAAGACCCAGTGCCTCATCCGTAGCTAACAGTGTACTGCACTACCACAGGACCTAGCATGTCCTACCATGCTCTGTAAATAACTCATGTACAGATACCGATATGCCCTACTTTGTTTACTTGTTTATTGCACAATGTCGCTCTATTGGTTGGATTCTTATTATATATTATTACTATTGTATTATGCACATCGTTGCGGGCAAGACCCCCCGCATTTCACTGTATACCTGTATGCTGTGACAAATAAAACTCTTGTATCTTGTATCTTGTACTACCACCACCACTACCACTACCACCACCACCATCACTACTACTACAACCACCACCACTACTACCACCACCACCATCACTACTACAACCACCATCACTACTACCACCACCACCACCACCACAACCACCACGACCACCACTAATACCACCATCACTACTACTACTACCACCACCACCACCACCACTACTACCACCACCATCACTACTACTACTACCGCCACCATCACTACTACTACTACTACTACTACTACTACTACTACTACTACTACTACTACTACTACTACTACTACTACTACTACTACTACTACTACTACTACTACTACTACTACTACTACTACTACTACTACTACTACTACTACTACTACTACTACTACTACTACTACTACTACTACTACTACCACCACCATCACTACTACTCCTACCGCCACCATCACTACTACTACTATTACTACTACCACCACCATCACTACTACTCCTACCACCACCACTACTACCACCACCATCACTAGAACTACTACCACCAACACTACTACTGCTACAATCACTACCACCACCACCACTAGTACCACCACAATCACTACTACTACCACCACTACCACCACCATCATTACCACTACTACCAAGACTACCATACCACTACGCCCCCGAAGCAAGATGGCGCCTGTGTCGGCCAGCCGTCGGCCTTGTCGGTACTGTCCGCTTAGTCTCCTGCTTGTTATTACTCTGCTTCTATGTATCTTCTGCCGAGACATCTCTTGGTTTATGATCGACAAGCTCTTTTAAACCTAAGAGCCTTCAGCGAAACGTTTTCATCACATTGTTTGGGTGAGAAAGTGACATGTCTCCCCCCGTTCTCCTGAATATCCCTGCTCACCTACGCCGTCCTCCCTGTGCCTCCCTACGTAAAAAACGTTACAGGAGAAGGGGAAAACGAGGCGGTGTACACGTCAAAATCAAGGCCTACCTGCTGGCCTCCCCGTCCAGGATCAACGTCGGCCCCCTCTATGATGGATGTTATCTCCCTGCAGCAGCCAAACGCTCTTTGCTCCCCAGAGACCGCTGGCTCTGTGCTGTTCTTCCCGAGCCCCTGTCGCCACTCTCGGGACCGGGACCTGGCCCTGCTCCCCTTGGGCTGACGCGGGACCCCCCGCATCAGCGCTGTATTCCATGGGCCCGCAGGCCGAGCGGTGGTGTGTGTTTTGATGTCCTTCAGCGGCTGGAGCGAGCCCCACCGCCGGCTAGCCCAGAGCTAAACTTCCACTTAGCCCTGTTGAATGCTAGGTCGATAGCCAACAAAACGTTCATTATAAATGACTTCTTCACCTCCCGTGGCCTGGATTTCATGTTCATTACCGAGACGTGGCTCCAAGTTGGCGAGCTACTGCCGCTCTCCGAAATTCTCCCCCCCCGAATGCACTTTCTTCAACACCCCTCGCCCCTCGGGCAGAGGGGGTGGAATAGCCTCGGTGTTCAAATCCACGTTCCACTGCCGCCTCTCACAGCCGGCAGCGAAGTACGCTAGCTTCGAAGTTCAATCTTTTGAACTAAACTTGTCATCCGTCGTGTTCTGCGCCGTCATATACCGCCCGCCTAAATACAACAAGGACTTTTAAATGACTTCATGGACTTCCTCTCCGGACTGATGGTTAGATACAATCACATTCTCCTATGCGGCGATTTTAATATCCATGTGTGTTGCGAATCACATCCCCTGTCGCGAGATTTCCTAAATCTCATTGACTCTCTCAACCTCACCCAATCTGTCACAGCACCAACGCATGAAAAAGGACACACACTTGATCTCGTTCTGTCATTTGGACTATCTGCTGCTGCTTTTTCTGACCACTCACCTATTGTTTTCTCCATTAAAATCCCCTGCTCTGCTATTTCCCCTCATGTACCTACAAAAAAATCCTGCACGTTTACCTCTGACACTGCTGCCCACTTTTCTGAAGCCTTCTCCAGCTCCCCAATTTGTGTCCTAAATGCAAACAGTGTCCCAAATATCGATGACTATCTCTCCATTTTCAACGAGTCATGCACCGATATTTTAAATACTGTAGCACCTTTTAAAACTAAACGCATAAAACCCCTCCCCACACCCTGGCTAAATGAATCCATGCGTACTCTCAGATGTGCATGTAGACGTGCCGAGAGGAAGTGGAGGAAGGACAGGTTGCATGTCTCCCTCCAAATCCTACACAGCACAACTGCAAAAACAGCTTACATTTCCAACTTAGTCATAACAAATTCAAACAAACCCCAGGCCCTGTTCAAAGTCCTAAACTCCCTCACCAACCCCTGTGCCACCCCCTCTGTCGTACCTTCATTAGCTCTATGTGAAGGCTTCCAACACTTCTTCATCAGCAAAGTCTCTGCCCTTAGATCTCTCTCCCCCTTGCCCCCCTTGCCAATCCAATCTGGCTTTAAACCACGACACAGCACTGAAACGGCCCTCCTCCGTGTCTTAAACGACCTGATTTCAGCTGCTGATGCAGGAAACTCATCCCTACTACTACTCCTTGACCTCTCAGCCGCCTTTGATACGGTAGATCACCACATCCTTTTAGCTCGCCTCGAGCATTACGTAGGCCTTAGGGGCCCTGTCTTAGACTGGTTCCGGTCCTACCTGAGTAATAGGACCTTCTTTGTCCAACTCGGTGACCTCACTTCCTCTGTGGCCCCCCTCACCTGCGGGGTGCCCCAAGGCTCGATATTGGGTCCAACTCTCTTCCTCCTATATATACTCCCCCTAGGCCAGATCTTGGCAAAACACAATATCTCATTCCATTGCTTCGCCGATGACATGCAGGTTTACCTCCCCTTAAAGCCCACCCAAGGGAAGACGTCAATAGAACCACTGCTTGACTGCCTGGCAGAAATCAAGTGCTGGATGTCCGAAAACTCCCTGACATTGAACGAAGGGAAAACCGAGGTCATTGTTTTTAATAGTGCCCCCCCGGCCCTCCTCATTGACGCACTTGGTCCCCTGGGTCCAAACCTCTCCACCTCTGTCAGGAACCTCGGGGTCATCTTCGACAGCAATTTTAAATTCGACAAACAGGTCAGCGCCGTAGTTAAAAACAGCTTTTACCATCTTAGACTCCTGGCGAAGACAAAGGCATACCTCTCCCAAAGTAAGCTAGAGACGGTGATACATGCCTTTGTCACCACTCGCCTCGACTACTGCAATGCTCTGTACACGGGCATCGACAAATCCCTCCTCCGCCACCTACAACTGGTGCAGAACGCAGCTGTGCGCCTCCTTACCAAAACAAGAAAACAAGAACACATCAGCCCAGTTTTAGGATCGATTTTAAATTAGCCCTAAATGTTTTTAAATCATTAAATGGCACGGCTCCTCCCTATCTGTCCGAGCTCTTGCACCGCCACACCCCCCACCGATCCCTCAGATCAGCTGACCAGCTGCTATTGGTGGTACCCAGAACCAGGCTCAAGACTAGGGGAGACAGAGCTTTCTCCACCGCAGCGCCTAGATTGTGGAACAGCCTCCCCCTCAGCGTACGGACCGCCCAGACCGTGCAGGCTTTTAAATCACTCTTGAAAACCTACCTGTTCTCCTTGGCCTTCCCCCCTACTTAATCACCAATAGACCCCTGGCCCTTCTATCCTCTTTGTTTTACTGTGTCCTACCAGTTTTTATTGCTTTCATTGCTTTATTATGTTTTTAATCTTATATCTTGCACCATATTGTTTTGTTTTTGTTGCTTTCATTGCTTTGCTATGTTTTTAATCTTATACCTTGCATCACATTATTTTGATTTTATCAACTTGCTTGTGAAGCACTTTGGTGTCAGCTGCCGCTGCCTGGAAATGTGCTATATAAATAAAACTGACTTGACTGACTTGACTTGACTACTACCAACACCATCACTACTATGATTGGGTACCGCTCACATTTGAACCGGTACCTGGGAAAACAAAACTTATCTCACCCAGAGTATTTCTCCACTGTGAGCGTTTCCAGGGCTAGATGAACTGTTTTGGGACCAGTTTAGTTAACGTTAGCAGCTAGCGTTAGTTTCGTTTTTTACCGTGACTTGGGCATACAGGAACTTTTCAACAAATAAAAGCAGCAAATGCTGCAAATTGTTTCAGGACAGCAACAACTAAATCTATTAAAAATGTACTTGACGGGCGTCTGGGTGGCGCAGCGGACTAAGCGCTCGTCACCAACGCGACAGACACTGGTATCGAATCTGGCTGTCAGCGTTGCTTCCGGCTTGGCCGGCCATCATACTGGCTCAATTGGCAGAGTCAGCAGGAGGGAAGCCGGTGGGTGGGTCCGGGTCATTGTAAACAGCGACTCCTACTCTTCGGTCGGGGCGCCTGCACAGCGAGGGAAGGATCTGGAGGGAGGTAGTGTGACCTTCCACACGTTACACTCTCCCAGTGAGAGTCCGCGCTGCCAGGTGAAAAAAAGTGGTGGGCTGGGTACACATGTGTCGGAGGAAGCATGTGATAGTCTCCGCCCTCCCAGACCGACGGTAGGGGGTAGAGTGCGCAACAACCAGGAAGGAGATTGGGAATTGGCATAACAACTAACATTGGGAGGGGAGAAAAACGGAAAAAGAAGGGGGAAAAAGATTTTATTTTTTATTAAACAAAATGTACTCGACATTTCCCACAATCCTGCGGAGCAGCAAGATGACATAAGTGGTATGCTGTTACAGGGTGTTGTGTGCTCTGGTCCTAAGAGTTCACTAATTGTGGCTGGCTAATGGGCCATTGAGTTATTATGGGTATCTATGAGATATATTATCTAGGAACTGATTGGAGTGGATAGTGGCCTCAAACAGAATACACTGGCTGGGAGTCCTAAGTCAAACACAGATGCGTGCAGACACACACACACACACACACACACACACAAACACACACACACACACACACACGCACACACACACACACACACACACATCTCTCTCTCTCTCTCTCTCTCTCTCTCTCTCTCTCTCTCTCTCTCTCTCTCTCACTCTTTTTCTCTCTCACACACAGATACACACACACACACACACACACTTTCAGCCTACTTTTTTCTACACACAATCAAAATTCACTGATGGAATCAACCTTCTTACTGCCATTATATTCCATTATAATGATGTCATCAACAACAACAACAACAACAACAACAACAACAACAACAACAACAACAACAACAACAACAACAACAACAACAACAACAACAACAACAACAACAACAACAACAAAGAGACTGGTGTGAGTCGCTGGTCTGGAGCACCAAGAGGCTTTATCAGGGTCCTGTAAGCCCTGAGACCTGTTAGTGTTAGTGCTGTTGGGGCTCTGGTCAGCTAGGAGAGGGCTATGCTGGAGGTCAGAGGAGAGAGATGTCAGGCCTGGACCCCAGGGGTCAGCCTGTCTGTCTGGGGGCTAATCCCCTACACGTGCGCGCACACACACACACACACACACACACACACACACACACACACACACACACACACACACACACACACACACACACACACAATGTGACCTCCCCATAGACCATTTACCATTTACCAGTGTATGTTTAAAGAAGAGGTGTGCGTGTGTGTGTGTGTGTGTGTGTGTGTGTGTGTGTGTGTGTGTGTGTGTGTGTGTGTGTGTGTGTGTGTGTGTGTGTGTGTGTGTGTGTGTGTGTGTGTGTGTGTGTGTGTGTGTGTGTGTGTGTGTGTGTGTGTGTGTGTGTGTGTGTGTGTGTGTGTGTGTGTGTGTGTGTGTGTGTGTGTGTGTGTGTGTGTGTGTGTGTGTGTGTGTGTGTGTGTGTGTGTGTGTGTGTGTGTGTGTGTGTGTGTGTGTGTGTGTGTGTGTGTGTGTGTGTACATGCACATCTATCCATGGTAATTCTAGTTGCTGCTGCAAAAGAAATCTCCAGACGGGAGAAAGGGACTAGGGTCAAAGGTCACAGAGAAACAGAAGGCCCCAGCTACATCTATCTATCTATCATCACTCCATCATTCCACACCTCCTTTTTCCAAGTGAAAGGAGGAATTGTCAGCAAAACCAACTACACAGCAATCAACACTATGTAATAACATGTAATAGACAAACAACAATGAAAATGATTCATCATCATCATCCTCATAACATCATAACAACTTAATAATAACAACATAATCACATAGTTGCCAGTCATTTAATTAATCATTGATTATTATCATTTAAATCATAATTTTCTTAATATTTGGGGAATCAGAAGTGCAAAGTAAGTAATGAAAACTATAATTACTCTAATTATGATTAGACCTCATTCTGAACTTTACTTTCTGCAGTTGATGCTTTGTTCTTGATAGGAGCAAATTAGGATCTCCAGTCATTGTCAAATGTCTTGGTATTTATTTATAAAGGATCATCATACCAAACAGCTACAGCAATAAGCACATTTATTCATAAAGGATCATCATACCAAACAGCTATAAGTTAATGTATTTATAAAGGATCATACCAAACAACTAATAAGGTAATGTATTTATAAAGGATCATACCAAACATCTAATACGTTAATGTATTTATAAAGGATCATACCAAACAGCTAAGTTAATTTAGAGGGAACAATATAGGAATGCCAAGATTTTGTTTCCATCCAAATTAATTAAATCATTTGTTTTTTGTAAATTGCTTTTTAGAATTGGTATGAATTCATCATACTACTTCACGTTATAAAGTAACGTTACTTGTAGTTCAAAGTCAGGATCACTTTAATCACTCAGTGGTACTCTACATACATGGACCGGCAATTTGTCCTGGTGAATTGTGGGATACTGTATACTCATTCCACAAGTAATAGTATATACTAGTATACTGTATACTAAGATGTTAGAGGGGTAGAATATAAGGTTAGATAAGCCTTTAATGTCTCCTGTGAGAGATATTGATACAGTGCTACCTCTACTATCAGTACTCACAGCGATGAATAAGGCAATGACTGTTACGATTCTGGTTCCTGACTACGGTCGGGAACCACCCACCTTCTCTGTCATCTGTCACCTGACTGCTGTCACTTGTTTTTCCCTGTCATTTAGTGCTGTCACTTAGGGGTTGGCTTCTGATTGGCTGTCACAGGGGTGTGTGTGGAATGTTGGTATTTGGTGGCTATTTAACATTCCTTTCCTCTGCTTGTCATTCGTCAGGTCTTCACTATAGGCGTTCGGAGATAACGCGGCCGGTTCCAGTTCTGGACCACCACTAAGCTCCATTATCTATTCTCTCGTTCCTTTGCCCTTGGCATAGTATCCTAGTATTACTCTTTGTGTTCTTTACTATTAAAGTCGAACCTGTTCAAGAGTATACCTTCTCCGTCTCTGTGATTGCCTACAACAATTGGAACTCACCTACCTCCATCCTGACAGAACCGCAGCCACCTCGACTTGTGCCTGCTGGGCTGTGAGTAGCGCCGACTGCGCCGTCTCCTGCGACGAGCTGACGATCCCGCCCAGCCGAACCAACTCGGCGCTGACCAGATGTTGGTGTTCCTCCATGCGCTCCTGTGCACTCTTCTGTGCCCGGAGCATCTCCATGATTGCCTCCATGGAACTCTGATGGTCAGGTCTTCTGTCAGGATGGAGGTAGGTGAGTTCCAATTGTTGTAGGCAATCACAGAGACGGAGAAGGTATACTCTTGAACAGGTTCGACTTTAATAGTAAAGAACACAAAGAGTAATACTAGGATACTATGCCAAGGGCAAAGGAACGAGAGAATAGATAATGGAGCTTAGTGGTGGTCCAGAACTGGAACCGGCCGCGTTATCTCCGAACGCCTATAGTGAAGACCTGACGAATGACAAGCAGAGGAAAGGAATGTTAAATAGCCACCAAATACCAACATTCCACACACACCCCCGTGACAGCCAATCAGAAGCCAACCCCTAAGTGACAGCACTAAATGACAGGGAAAAACAAGTGACAGCAGTCAGGTGACAGATGACAGAGAAGGTGGGTGGTTCCCGACCGTAGTCAGGAACCAGAATCGTAACAAATGACTAGAAGATGGTAAAATACACAAAGTAAAAACAATTATGAGAAGTAAAAGCACAAAATATACAATATATATATTATGTACAGAAATTAGGGGTGTAACGTTACACAAAAACCATGGTTCGGTACGTACCTCGGTTTTGAAGTCAAGGTTCGGTACGGGTTTTCGGTACAGTGGGGGAAAGTTTGGCTTTCCATGTTCCACTCAGGGGTGATGTAGTGTGCAGTAACTTATTGTACTTGTAGGGTTGTCAACAAATATTCGATATTGAAATTAATAATCGACTTGTTAAAAAAAGATTATATTAATTAGATTGTGAAAAAACAGCCCCCGGTGGGCGATCGTTAGTGGTTAAAATACCATTGTATTCGTTCGGTACACAGCCGTACTGAACCTAAGGTCCAGTACTGAACCGGTTCGGTACGGATACGTGTACCTTTACACCCCTAACAGAAATATATATTTTTAAGTACAGAATCTACAAGTGTACAGGTTGCTGCAGGAATAACATGTGAAAGGGCAGCTACCTTCAGACAGAGCACAACAGGTTGCTGCAGGAATAACATGTGAAAGGGCAGCTACCTTCAGACAGAGAACAACAGGTTGCTGCAGGAATAACATGTGAAATGGCAGCTACCTTCAGCCAGAGAAGAAGTGTGACTTGATGTGTGATAAAAAATACTAGAATTTTTACAAAACCTTTCAAAGTCCATATGTACAGTAAGGGAAGTGTTGAATAAAACAAACCGATATTAAAGCACTGTAAACTATTGTCACTGTACTAGAATGTGCCACAATGCATAACTTGAGTATTTTATCTGTAAAGTATTTAACCACTTTACTAGTTCCATTACTTCTATGTGGCAGCCAGTTTTGCATAGTTCTCTTTTTTTTATGGAAAACACAAAATTACCGTCATTCATTTGAATAAAGTTTGGGGAAACTTTGGTGAAAGTGAGAATGTGAACACAAACATCATGGTGAAATAATACCTTTCCGTGCCGCTGAATAAAACAATGGCATAGTGTTTATATACAGTAAAACCTTAACATTGTATATTGTATATGTTACTGTTACATTTGCAATCAGGCTAGATGCCACATTTGTACTTGTACAATGACAATACATTTGAATCTAATCGAATCTTTATTATGCCTCCCATTGATTTTCATTCTTGAGGTGTTTTGTTGCTGTAATCTATTGGCCGACATAAAACCAGGACACCATTTTTATTTGTGTCAGGACTCGGAGATGGATTGCTGGGGATGTGTGACAGTGTGTATGTGACAGTGTGTATGTGACAGTGTGTATGTGCCACTGAGCAGATTTGAGTTACGTGTGTCTCTGTGGCGCTGGACGACATTTTAGAGGTGTCGCTGTGTATGTTGAGTGTTCCATAGATTTTAGCAGCATGTGTGTGTGTGTGTGTGTGTGTGTGTGTGTGTGTGTGTGTGTGTGTGTGTGTGTGTGTGTGTGTGTGTGTGTGTGTGTGTGTGTGTGTGTGTGTGTGTGTGTGTGTGTGTGTGTGTGTGTGTGTGTGTGTGTGTGTGTGTGTGTGTGTGTGTGTGTGTGTGTGTGTGTGTGTGTGTGTGTGTGTGTGTGTGTTTGTCCACTGGGGATATGGTAGATCTTAGCAGCTTGTACATTGCTCTGAGAGAGAGAAAATGTGTGTGTGGTGTGTGCGTGTGTGTGTTGATGTTGCAGTATGAATGTGTACAGCTTACATTGCATTATGATGATACTTACCTTTCTGATTGCATCATCATGCCCCTTACCGCATACAATACCTACCCTATTGTCTAGCATACCTGTTACCTTTTAGTTTGTGTTTGCATGCATGTGCATGTTTCTGCATACACACACACACACACACACACACACGTGCATCCACTCCCTCATGAATTCTGGTGAATCTTAGTGGCTGCCTGGTGTTTGTTTGGCACCTTTGCCGGGGTGCTAATGCTGGAGGAGTGTTTGACAGCTAAACGGCTCCAGCCTTGCAGTCACCGGGGAGCCGCAACCAGCCCAGCGCTCCTCCTCACGGTAATGGACCAGAAAGAGAAAGAGGGAGGGAGAGAGGAGGGGGGGGGGGGTTTGAGGGGGTATGTCCTGATCCCATGCCAGTCTCCTGCCGTGCTGGATGAAAGCTCCCCGACCAGCCGTCGTCGCGGTAACTAATTTGCCGAGATTTTCTGCTCGGCTGGAGGCACGAGGAAGCCCTCCTTTTCCCCCTCCTACCCCTCCCCACCCCCCCTCTTTCTCTCTCCTCCTCCTCCTTCGCGCTGCTGCCACTGCTGTACATGTTTTTTTTTTATGAACTACTTGGAACCTGCTGCTCACATTTGCCTTGCCGTAGTGTGGTTTTTTTAAATAAATAAACTTGCGTCATTCAAATAATTTTTTTTATTTCTTTGCGGAAGGGGAAGTTATTTGTGTAATTGATAATTTTTTTTTAAACTCACCAGTTGGTGTTTTTTTTCGGCAACACATTTCTGTGGCACACCTTACCATAAACATACCCGCAGCTAATGCCCCCCCCCCCCCCCCCCCCCCCCCCCCCCCCCCCCCACCCAACCCCATTCTCCTCGTTGGTGCCGTGTCATCCTAAAACTATTCTCTAATCGCCTCTCCAAGCAACCTTTAGGGTTCAAATGGGGTGGCTGGCGAGGGGCCATAATCCTCCGCTTGAACTCCGACCTCTCTCTGGCTGTTTAATGGGGGGAAATATGGAAAGCAGGGAGGGGGGGGGGTCATATTCCAACCAGAGCTCTGCACAAGTCAGCCTCGGAAGACAACGAGGGGCTTTTCATGCCTTTCACACATCAGACGTTTCTGTTACACACACACACACAGTGCACAATAACACCTCAGCGATGATGTACCTGGAGTGGCTAAACATGCGGATTAAACACGGGACGATCAATAATATTGATGGAGGCACTACAGGATACATGATCATGAATCACACAATGTCCCATATGATATTCTTGTGTGTGGGTGTGTGTGTGTGTGTGTGTGTGTGTGTGTGTGTGTGTGTGTGTGTGTGTGTGTGTGTGTGTGTGTGTGTGTGTGTGTGTGTGTGTGTGTGTGTGTGTGTGTGTGTGTGTGTGTGTGTGTGTGTGTGTGTGTGTGCATGTGTGATCGTGTGAGGGATAGTGTGTGTGTGTGTGTGTGTGTGTGTGTGTGTGTCTGTCTGTCTGTCTGTCTGTCTGTCTGTCTGTCTGTCTGTCTGTCTGTCTGTCTGTCTGTCTGCCTGACTATGTGTGTGATGGCGTAACCAAGTGCAGTTAATACGGGGCAATAACAACATTTGGATAACAATAACAATAGATCTTTTATTACGTCTGCTTGGCTTTCGCCCATGTTTCCTCACTGTTATTTTAGCAGTGCTACTAATCCAGCCTCCACCAGCACTCAGCCAATCCTCACGCTGCAGGGAACTTAGGCCATGAGACTAAAGCCAGGAAGGCGATTACCGCTTAGAGATCTTGTTCCTTTTCCACATGTAGTCCGTCTGTGTGTGTGTTCCTGACTCAAAAGAACTGTCCTCAATTTGGAAAAAGCTGTTTCTTTGGCTCAGTGGTTAAGGTTAAGGTCAGGTTTAGGGGCTAGGGAATGTGTGTGTGTGTGTGTGTGTGTGTGTGTGTGTGTGTGTGTGTGTGTGTGTAGGTGTGTGTGTGTGTGTGTGTGTGTGTGTGTGTGTGTGTGTGTGTGTGTGTGTGTGTGTGTGTGTGTGTGTGTGTGTGTGTGTGTGTGTGTGTGTGTGTGTGTGTGTGTGTGTGTGTGTGTGTGGTGTGTGTGTGTGTGTGTGTGTGTGTGTGTGTGTGTGTGTGTGTGGGAGGCAAGTGCCTTTACCTCAATACAGCGGCGGACTGGCAACAAAAAGCAGCCCGGGAATTTGCGGTCAAGTGGCCCCCATTTGTCCAAAATAACATATCAACCGAATCAATCAATCAATCAATCAATCAATCAATCAATCAACGAATAATCAAATAACAAAACACAATCCGCTAATTTACCTTTGTGTCAAGCAGTGTTAATTTTGTCAACTAAAATGGTGACGAAAGATCTTCGTCAACGAAGGTTTTTTTCATGACGACAACGAGACGTGACATCACGTTATTGAATACCATGTGACGCTAACGAGACTAAATAGTTTATTAAATATCGTTGACCACAACTGAGGACACAAAAATGTAATTTACAAAAACCAGGATGAAATTTCTCTTCATGTATGTTGATATTGTTGACTAAAACAAGACGAGACAAAATTATTATAACTTTTCTTAATGCCCTCGTCCCGAGTTGAGCAGTGTGACGGGGAGCTATGTTATTAGCATTAGCTGAAGAGCTATTTGAAAAGCTAGTTTTAGCTTAACGTTACCTTGGCTAAAGTTGGGACTATTCATAATCCAGCTGCAGACCTGCAAGCAAAGTACAGCAAGTTGGCAAAGGAGTATTCCAAGGTAAATCACTTTTTCACCAGTAACGTTACATTGTTTGTATTTCCATCTAGCTCGCGTCAGCTAGTGGCTAACCTAGCTCACACTAATGTGGCTAACTGATCGACCTCTTCCACACAATTAATGACATGTTGCGGACAGCCATACCGGTGACAATGTTTAGCTTTTAGTCCCAAATGATAAGAGTCTGAGGCGGAGTCTCAAAAGAGAATGTTGAATATTTATTGTGCATTTAAAATCACAACAGAGTCTCTGTTACTACAGTAGCTAACCTAAACGGAGCCTTCTGGATAGGAGGAAGTGCGCAACGTATAATGTCCGACAAAATCTAGACTAAAACAAAAAAGACAAAATTGAGACAAAAACTGACTAAGACTAAAATGCTCAGACATTTAGTTGACTAAAACTGACTAAACGAAAAATAAATGAAGATGACTAAATATGATGAAAATGAAAAAGGAGCACTTGACAGATGACTACGACTCAAACTGTGAAAATAGCTGCCAAAATGAACACTGGTGTCAAGTTAATATGCAAAACAATGGGTCTCATTTTCAAATGTTTTTCTTTCATATATTTGTGCGTACAGAACATATCTACTGAATGCTGCAATTACTTGTATTTTTATGAAAAAAAAATCTATTTGTTTTTGGACTTTTTCTTTATTTTTCACCCATCCCAATTTAGTCGTTATGCCAATTCCCTTCCTGGTCGTTGTGCGCACTGTCGGCCTGGGGAGGGTGTAGAACTACCACATGCCTCCTCCGATACATGTGGAGTCGCCAGCCGCTTCTTTTCACCTGACAACGAGGAGTTTCACTGGGGGAACGTAACGCGTGCGGAGGTTCACGCTATTTCCCCCAGATCCCCTATAAGGCCGATTGCGGCATAGTTTCACTAACAGAGCGCAAAGAAAGTGTTACAAAAGAAAGTGTTACAAAGTGGCAGAATAAATTCATTAAACTGGAGTCTACATATCATATTGCATGTAACAGCCAGGGGTGTAAAAAGTACCCAGAAATTATACTTAAGTGAAAGTATGGGTACTGTCTCAAAATCTGACTCAAGTAAAAGTCAAAGTATCTGGCTAAAAACACACTTGAGTAAAAGTAAAAAAGTCCTACTTTTAAATGTACTTAAGTACTAAAAAGTTAAAGTCAATTTTTTTTGGAAAGGGATAGGCCAGGGGTCTCAAACTCATTCCATCATCGGCCAAGTTTTCATTTTAACTATACATTGCCAGGTGAGTTAGTTGAAGAGGTGAGCCAATTAGTGAAATCATCAGCTGGTGTTTAGGCAAGGCTGGAATGAAACCAAGCATACACTCTGCCCACAATGGAACGTGTTCTGTGATAGACCATGCTGAAATGAAAGAACAGAGGACACTTTTTTTGCATTAAAATTATTTAATGCGCTTCTCCATTGAAGGTAAACTAACGTTCACACCACAGCATGAATAATATCACAATATTAAAGACCGAATACTGTAGTATCCTGAATAATATGACAATATTAAAAACAGAATGGTGTATCCTGAATAATATCACAATATTAACCACAGCATACTGGATTATCCTGAATAATATCACAATATTAAAGGCAGAATACTGGAGTACCCTGAATAATATCACAATATTAAAGACAGAATAATGGAGTACCGTGAATAATATCACAATATTAAAGGCAGAATACTGGAGTACCCTGAATAATATCGCAATATTAACCACAGCATACTGGATTATCCTGAATAATATCACAATATTAAAGGCAGAATACTGGAGTATACTCTGAATAATATCACAATATTAAAGACAATACTGGAGTACCCTGAATAATATCACAATATTAAAGACGGAATAATGGAGTACCCTGAATAATATCACAATATTAAAGGCAGAATACTGGAGTACCCTGAATAATATCGCAATATTAACCACAGCATACTGGATTATCCTGAATAATATCACAATATTAAAGGCAGAATACTGGAGTATACTCTGAATAATATCACAATATTAAAGGGGAACTATCTTATAAATGGCCTTTTTGAGTGTTTAGCATTGTTTCCTAGCTATGTGAACTTATATTAAAGGTGTCATGCAGTGCTATTCCTAGCACTATTTGGGCAACTTTACACACTTCCTGTGAGTCTATGTAACACATGTGTAATTTTTATTCCAAAAATAATCATTGTTTTATATTTCTAATCTTGTACTCAAAACCAGCATTTTTCAGCCTCATGAAATCAGGCTATTATTTGGCTTGGCTCCACCCACACTTTGAGTGACAGCCACCCACCAAATAGCTCCGCCCATCTCCCCGTCATTCCATCCAGGTAGAGGTCTGAGGTCTTAGGTTTCAGGTTTTTATTTCGACACGCAAAAACATATACCGATTTTACTAACTAATACAACATGGCTGTACAAGTTTGATCCCGAAGAAGAAGAAGAAGGCGATTTGCTACAGCGAGGCTTACATTACATCGTTTCCGATTGGTAAGTTGATTAATTGCACTATTAGTTACTTACTGTTATATAATAGTTGTGTACTTCTGTCGCGCGCGGCCCGTCGAAAACACACACTCACTAACGTTAGATTGTACTGACACTAACCCCCAAACAACAGCGATCGAGGCTTACGTTACATCGTTTCCGATTGGTAAGTTGATTAATTGCACTATTAGTTACTTACTGTTATATAATAGTTGTGTACTTCTGTCGCGCGCGGCCCGTCGAAAACACACACTCACTAACGTTAGATTGTACTGACACTAACCCCCAAACAACAGCGATCGAGGCTTACGTTACATCGTTTCCGATTGGTAAGTTGATTAATTGCACTATTAGTTACTTACTGTTATATAATAGTTGTGTACTTCTGTCGCGCGCGGCCCGTCGAAAACACACACTCTGTCCCGATGAGAGTCTCTGCTCGGAGACTGTTGCTTCTGTGAACAGTGTGACTGAAAGATAAAGATGATTGACTGTTGCTTCTGTGAACAGTGTGACTGAAAGATAAAGATGACTGACTGTTGCTTCTGTGAACAGTGTGACTGAAAGATAAAGATGATTGACTGTTGCTTCTGTGAACAGTGTGACTGAAAGATAAAGATGACTGACTGTTGCTTCTGTGAACAGTGTGACTGAAAGATAAAGATGATTGACTGTTGCTTCTGTGAACAGTGTGACTGAAAGATAAAGATGATTGACTGTTGCTTCTGTGAACAGTGTGACTGAAAGATAAAGATGACTGACTGTTGCTTCTGTGAACAGTGTGACTGAAAGATAAAGATGATTGACTGTTGCTTCTGTGAACAGTGTGACTGATTGTACTGACTGACACTAACTGTACTTGACGATTGAAATTGGGGGACCCTGATGTAAACAAGACGAAAGTCTTTCTCTGGCCTCCATTGATTGATAATTTCATTCACCCTCAAATCTACTAGGTGCACGTGCGGAAATTGTGAACGGATGCCAACAGAGACTGAGAATGTATGCTGCATGGAAGTTCCACAGGTAAAGTAGTAACACAAACTTGCATCTTGGTAGCACTGAAAACCATGCATATGGCTAACGATTTAATTTTCTATATATATAGGTCAGACGTCGAATTAACCAGGAACCAACTGGACTACTGTGCATGGTTGATCATCCGGGATTGGATCCAGTGTGCTTCAACCCCTATACCATCCAAATGGCAACTAATATCTACAAGGCAGATTTTGGCCGGATACCAGAAAGCGGAATCAATAAGTAAATAATATTTATTACAGATTTATATATTTTTTTACAGGTGTTTCTCCATCTTGCATCTCTCAGACTATACTAATCTTTCTTGCAAACACAATCTAATCCTTATTGCACATCACATATAATCAATGCTTGCTACTGTCCAATGACATGACATGACAAATGGTTATTTCCCAGCTTTTTTTTTTATTTTATTTGTGCATAAATATAATACTTGATTTTCTTCAGCCGTTTCAGATATATCGCGTACAGATGCTTTGTCGCGTGGTGCTTCGGCTACTTAGGCCGCAGAGTGAGGGTAGTAATCCCATCCTGTGTCGTGGTTCGAATCCGCACAGAATTTCCGGATGTTGATGGTGTCTATACTGGCTTCAGACCGGTACAGGATTGAATCGTGACACATAGCCGGCTACCGCTTCTTCCATGGAAGGCCTGTCGAACTGTGCGCACAAAGGTTCTGGGATGGCAATCGCCTCTACCACCTGGATATATTGTTGGGGGTCACGAACGACGGAGTCAAACAGGAGCGCCATCAGCTGGTTGACATAGTCTGTAAATGAGAAATTGTTATTTGTTTTGTCATGTTAAAAAGGTTATTATTTATTCAATTTATTGTATTCCACTGTAAGTGGAAATATTTTTCTATTTATATAGGTCATGTGTGTGCAATAATAAATGTTGATATTTTTACTTACTGAATGTCGCTGGGATTTTCCTTGGTTTTATTGTGTGTCCACCTTTTTTGGCCTTTGGAAAACTCATCTTGTACGCCGGCTCTCCAGAAGCGTTTATGGCTTGCTGGCGATTTGAGTTTTCATTGAAATGCATGGCAGCTAGGTATAGTCTGAAAGGAAAATTTCAATAAGCACAAGCAATATATTTGTAGTTGATCTGAGGTTATCTAATGCAACATAATGAGTTATTTGACAAATCAGGAGTCCATAATTAGTCATTTGTACACAATATAAAATACCTGCAAAGCATTCCTATGTACGAAAAAACCACGTTTTTTGGGGCAAAACGTAAAATCACACTGTGATAGGACTCCAATGAAGACGTTTGATGGTGTGGACTCAATTTGGCGACATCTTTGATGATCCTTGTGTTTAGCAAAACCTTCTCGAGCTGGTGGGCCGGTTTTGAGTCTAAAGTAAAAAAGAAATTGCATTCAGATATTTCATTAGAGTATATTACAGTAGATTAGAATTATTCAAGCAAGTATACATTTGAAAATCACACCAATCTAGAATGAGGACATAAATAAATATTTTGAGTATATATTCATGATGAAAGACAGACAGACATACCAGGTTTAACCCACTTGCTACTATCTCTTGATACACGGTCAGCATGAAGACAACGCGGATAGAGTGGTTCTTCGTCGTGTTCATGTACATTCATCATGTGATTGAGACATGACTTCCACCTAGCAACCCTCTCATCGGCAGACTTCGACGTGGCAGCTGTCCAGTAGAGGTGGTTTGAAATGTGCAGGCGCCACTTTTTTATGACCTTGCAGTCTTTCGCCTGTGCAATTTTGTCAAGCTTCTTAGACAGACCTTGAATTACATAACATAACATAACATTACATAACAGTCGTATGACATACATGACATACAGATAGACAGTACTGCTACATCTACATTTTTTGACATACCAGATTTGCAATTACAGTACTGGTTGGGTGGGTGGGGGGGGGGGGGGGGGGGGGGGTTGGTAGGAGGGGTGGAATTGAATGTGGGATGCCTTTCGACATACCTTTGGCCACGTGCCACACATCGTAGAAGTGTTTGATGTCGTGATCTCTCAGGTACTTTTGGATCTGCGGGTGACGGTCTGTGACAATACAGTCCAAGGTCACGGATTTGGCGTCCAGAAGAGCGAGGCTTCTCCTCAAGCCCTCCAGTTCCATATGGTAGCTGCCTCCCACCTCATTGCTCTGGAACAAGGAAGGGAATAGCCTTTTCAAAATTCCACAATTAACATTTCCTAACCCCCGCTCACACACACAGCCAGCCAGACCACTTCACACCCCGCTCACACACACAGCCAGCCAGACCACTTCACACCTACAGCGATTCAAGATTCAAGACCGAGAGCTTTGTGTTCGTTTGAGCACAATGAAGGGTGCAGTGTCTCTTCAGACTTGTTAATTACCTGAATTAGTTGGACGTCTATGACATGATTGGTGGCGAGTTCCATCACAGAGTAACTTCCGTACTTAGCACTGTGGCCTGTTGAAAATAATAATAACAATTTCAATCAATGTAGTGCAATATTAAAAATGTATTCATAAAGTAGGAATTTGTCATTGGGGAGCTTTTTCTAACCTGGACTATCGGCTCGCATGTCACCGCCGATTATCACGCTTTCTTTCTCGCTTAATCTGGCGAGGGTAACGTCTTGGTCCTTGGTCCACAAACTTAGAACAGCAGGTTCCAAGAACTTCTTGGCGTGTTCCCGAAACGCTCTGTACTTTATTGTGGAGACGTGTAACGCATTTAGGACCTAAAAGAATAAATGAATAACGCTTTGTTAATATGCACGTGTGAATCACAAACAAAAACATAATGTATATCTGACTTGTCAATCAAATCAATCAAATCAAATACCTTCTCCATTTGGGTGAAAGATGAGCCAGTGAAAAATACTGCTGCAGAAAGCTGAATATTTCCAGCTGGTGTGATGCCGATGAGAGGCTGACTCGCCCATTTACGGCTGTATTTACAACCTGGGCAAACTTGGGAGACAGCCAAGAAGGTCCCTCGCGTAGTTTTGGTGATATGACATTGAGCATTGCACACCGGACACTGTTGAAATAATTCCAGTAGACTGTCTTCGTAAACGATGTATTTCTGGACCTCATAGATTGGTTTTGACGGTTCCCTGCTCGAGAAAAACACAAATAAATAACACGGCACAACTATATAGCTTTTGTATTTTTACGGGCCATGGAGATGTTTGTAACAACTAACTTACGCTAGAATCGAGGGCTCGCTAATCAAAGAGTCAATGTTGAAAGTGGAATCCTGCGGCGGCTCTGGAACATCGATCGAGCTGTCGGTCACTCCATCGTCATCGTCATCAGACTCCAGTCGTGGTCTTTTACTGGGTCTAAACCCCTTCACAGGTGTTGACGTGGATGGTCCCTGTTGATTAGACCAGTATCCAGTATTTTGTGTCCCCACCGAGAGCGACACGACTTTCGCCTGAACACCTATTTACAAAACATAGTTTAGTCAAACAAGGGATTTATTGATAACTTTGCTCACTCACTCACTCACTCACTCACTCACACACTCACACATTGTGACCTGCTCTGGCGTAACAGCAACATGGTCACCACACTAGAGCTAGCATTGTGACCTGTGTAACACCAACATGGTCACCACACTAGAGCTAGCATTGTGACCTGGTGTAACACCAACATGGTCACCACACTAGAGCTAGCATTGTGACCTGGTGTAACAGCAACATGGTCACCACAATAGAGCTAGCATTGTGACCTGTGTAACACCAACATGGTCACCACACTAGAGCTAGCATTGTGACCTGGTGTAACACCAACATGGTCACCACACTAGAGCTAGCATTGTGACCTGGTGTAACAGCAACATGGTCACCACACTAGAGCTAGCATTGTGACCTGTGTAACACCAACATGGTCACCACACTAGAGCTAGCATTGTGACCTGGTGTAACACCAACATGGTCACCACACTAGAGCTAGCATTGTGACCTGGTGTAACAGCAACATGGTCACCACAATAGAGCTAGCATTGTGACCTGTGTAACACCAACATGGTCACCACACTAGAGCTAGCATTGTGACCTGGTGTAACACCAACATGGTCACCACACTAGAGCTAGCATTGTGACCTGGTGTAACAGCAACATGGTCACCACACTAGAGCTAGCATTGTGACCTGTGTAACACCAACATGGTCACCACACTAGAGCTAGCATTGTGACCTGGTGTAACAGCAACATGGTCACCACACTAGAGCTAGCATTGTGACCTGTGTAACACCAACATGGTCACCACACTAGAGCTAGCATTGTGACCTGGTGTAACACCAACATGGTCACCACACTAGAGCTAGCATTGTGACCTGGTGTAACAGCAACATGGTCACCACACTAGAGCTAGCATTGTGACCTGTGTAACACCAACATGGTCACCACACTAGAGCTAGCATTGTGACCTGTGTAACAACAACATGGTCACCACTAGAGCTAGCATTGTGACCTGTGTAACGCCAACATGGGTCACCACACTAGAGCTAAATTTGATTTGCAAATACAGTACTGTTTGTGATACTGAAGGAGTCAAGAAAAGGGAGTATATACATTTGACTGTATATACTGTATATATACTGTATATTGACAACCATACTGGGTAATTTACATTGGAGGTGGGGGGGGGGGGGGACACTATACAAACAATCCACATTCCTTTACAGCTTTGGGTGAAAGCGGTGGGTGAAGGGGGCCAATCTAAACAATTCTGGGTCACATTATTACACATTATTACATTACATCACACTGAGTTACAAACCTACCTTGACTCTTGACATGCGAACGAAGTGTTTTCATAGAAAGCTGTGTACCAACAGAACGAATCTTTGGGTTGTCTGTCTGGCAACTGAAGTCCCTTGAAGCAGGAGAAAGGCGTACATTGCCGCTGGAACTTGTGGTGGCCTAAGAGTTACCAAATCGTAAATCAATTACAATATAATACAAGCCACTAAATATAACGTTACCTTGTTTACCTCTCACTAGTTGTGTTCTTTTATTTAGAAGTTATGACTAGCTTGCTTCAATAGTTTTCTATAACGTTACTTTATAAAGAGCAGCAGTTACTATAACGTTAGATGGTATTTATGATAACATATCTCACACGACATATCTACTTACTATTTCTTGTGTCGGGTCGCGTATTGAAGGCACAGCTCTTTTGGTTAGCACCAACATGGAGACCACTCCAGCATCAAAAATACCTTGATTGGTGACGTCGTCGGCGGAGAAATGTGCAGTACAAACCCGAGTATTAGACGTTGCAACGGAACTTGGAGGGTCACCAAAAAGGAACTTGTTCCATTGTTGGCGAAGTTCGGCATCAACGGGGAAACTGTGCAAAGACTTCTCGGTAGCTCTACAACCAGGAACATTACATCTGCGGGGTTTGCTGCTCATCGTGAAATTGAGGCGAGTGACGGCAATTTCTGTTTCCAGGTTGTATCGGCTCCAGGTACCAAGAATGGAGGCGGGCATTAGGTAAAACCACACAGCCAATCACATCACCTTGCGCTATAAACAGCGCCCTGTGACGTTGCCCAGCTCGTCAAATCAACATGACCTGATTTACTAGAGGCAAATAGGGGATGGGCTGTAGCTGAGGAATTCGTCAATATAGTATTTAGGCCCAAAAACACATTGATACGAACTCCTATTACTATAATACAATGCTAGAGACTGAAAAATGACATTTATAACGCATAGCCCCTTTAATATGATCTATGTCTCAAAATTCTCATATTGGGCGGTTAGGTGGCCGAGCGGAGATTGCGTTCGTCACCAGCCCCGGAGCTGAGCTGGATTTGCCTGTTCGAATCCAGCTCACAGCTCCGGGGTTGTCACCAGCTTGGCTGGCCGTCTGCACTGATACAATTGGCTGTATCAGAGGGTGGGAGAAGCTGGCGGGGTGGGTCCGGGTCGTTGTAAACAGCGACTCCTACAGTTCGGTCGGGGCGCCTGCTAAGCGCGGATTGGACGTGAGGGGGATAGTGTGGTCCTCCCACACGCTACGCCCTCTCAATGAGAATCCGCGCTGCCAGGTGAAAAGAAGCGGTGATTGGCTGGACGTGTGTCGGAGGAAGCACGTGGTAGCCTCCACTCTCCCAGATGATCTGACTGTGGGGGGTAAGTGCGCAGCGACCAGGAAGGGACTGGGAATTGGCATACGACTAACATTGGGATGGGAGAAAATCGAAGGAAAATGGAGGGGGAAAAAGACCAAAAAAAAATAAAAAAAATGCTCATATTGGCGCATTCTTCCAATTCTCCTCTCACAATATTCACCCTCACTGAACTGAGTCATTTGAAAATGTGCGCGATATGTGATGTCAGAAAGACACCGCTGCATGTTAATGTTCAGGCGACGACGCCGCTGCGCAGTGGTTTAGGTGCCCAGGCTCAAAACGGCTCGAGATCTTGAGGTAGAAAAATGCTGTTTTTGAGGACTTGATTAGAAATACAAAACAATGAATAAAAATTTTTTATATATTACAGAGGTGTTCCATAGACTCACAGGAATTGTGTAAAAGTGCCCAAATAGTGAAAGAAATAGTAAAATAGTTCCCCTTTAAAGACAGAATACTGGAGTACCCTGAAACTTCTTCATCGGGCTGTCCAGCAATCTGTTGTTGTCGCGATCCATTCAACTTCACTCATAGCAGCAGTGACTTTCTCGTTCATGGTTTGAGCAGCTTTGCTGATCTTCGAGCGGACAGTGGGCCTCGTAATGACGTTAGTGCTTGGTCGCAAACCATTTATCAGGTTTTTGAATGATGGCAACTCAACAACACTATAAGGTTGGATGAATGAATGAATGAATGAAAACTTTATTTAACAGATTGCAGAATGGGTACAATACAGTACGGCTCAATACATACAATTGTTAAGGGGATGCAGACCTGAGAAAGACGTTTGTCTTGTTTCCATCAGGGTCCCCCATTTTCAATTCATATAGACATTTATGACATACACAACATACATGACATTTATGGCATAGGGACATATAGGTATTTAGTACTGATACATTTGTGACATAGGCGGTATTCAAATATACAGTACTGTTACCCCTAGATCCTGACAGAGTATATACATATGATGGGGAGGGGACTGTACATTAGGAGGGGGTGGGTGGGTGGGAGGGAAATATACATACGGCGGGGAGGGAATATATACATGCGGTGGGGAGGAGACTGTCTATTAGGAGGTGGTGGGGGTTTTGGGCATTTACGGTGGCCAGTTTCGAATTGCAGCCTCCCGTAGGTGCTCTTTAAGAGCGGTTTTGAATGTGGGCAGGGATTCACATTCCTTTACAGCTTTGGGTAGGGCGTTCCACATTGTTGTGGCATAATTGCGAAACGTGTTTAGTCCCTTGTTTGAGCCGAATCTGGGTTTCACATGATTTGTTGAGCTTCCTCTGGTGTAGTGGTTGTGGTATTCACTGACCTTTGGGAAGTATTTTGACATGTACATGGGCACCCCGGTCGTATAGTGTATCTTGTAGACCAGGCCCATTGCAAGTTGCTGTACTCTGTCGTCTACTCTAAGCCATCCTAGGTTGGCAAAGTGGGCAGGGGTGAGGTGGGTTCTGGGGTTCAGGTCAAGCAGTAGTCTGACCAGTTTGTTTTGTGATGTTTGTAATTTTGTTTTAAGCGCCTTTGAGGTGCTTTGGTACCATGAGGTGCACGCATAGTCATAGTACCCTTGAATGAGTGCTCCTGCCAGAGTCTTCAGGGTATTCTTGTTTACCAGAGAGGAGATCCGGTACAAGAATCTAGTTCGTTGGTTGACTTTTTTTATTACATTGGATGCCATTTTGTCACAGGAAAGATTTGCCTCTAGGATGGAACCCAGGTAGGTAATTTCGTCTTTCCTTGTGACAATATTGTCACCCACTGTAACTGAGAATCCGTCGGTCTTGCTGAGTTTGTTATTTGAACCGAAGAGAATGGACTCTGTTTTGCCCATGTGTAATGATAGTTTGTTATCAGCGAGCCATATGCAGATTTTGCCTAGTTCCGTGCTGAGGGTTTTTTCAACCTGCAATTTGTTCTTGTCAGAGACCAGCAGGGCTGAGTCGTCCGCAAACAGGAACAAATTGCAGTCACAGGCTGACGACATGTCATTTGCATAAATTAGGAAGAGTAGCGGTCCTAGTATGCTTCCTTGTGGAACACCACAGCTCACTGTGAGGGGGGGGGATAGAGTACCGTTTACCTCTACCATCTGTTCTCTCCCCTCTAGGTAGGATTGCATCCAGCTCACTGATAGGCTATCAAAACCAATTGCTTTTAGCTTGTCCATTAGAATGGAGTGATTGACAGTGTCGAAGGCCTTTTGTAGGTCCAGCATGACCATGCCGCAGTATTTGCCCGCGTCCACCTCTTGTTTGATGTGGTCGTTCAAATAGAGGAGGCATGTGTCAGTGGAGTGGGACGTTCTGAAGCCAGATTGGAATTCGTAGATTAGGTTTTTTTTCCGCCAGGTACTTTTCGACCTGTTCGTAGACTATTTTCTCCATGACTTTCGAGATGGAGGTAAGAATAGAAACAGGGCGGTAGTTGCCTGGGTCTAATTTGCTGCCCTTTTTGTGTAGAGGGGTCACTCTCGCAATTTTGAAGTCCTTGAGGACGTGCCCCTGTCTTATAGAGAGGTTTATTATGTGTGTGATGACTGGGGTGATGGCGGCTGCTGCGTCTCTGAGGAATTTGGAGGGGATGTTGTCATGGCCAGTGGCCTTGTTAGGTTGGAGGGCGCTCAATTTTTTGAGTACCTCATCGGTTGTTACCATTTCAAGTTTGAAGTCGTCTTTGTGGACCCCTAGGTTTTTGTAGTATACTACTATGTGTTCTACCCCATACTGCCCTGAGTGGGAGGGTAGTTTGTTTACCAGTGTTGTGGCTATGTTTGTGAAGAAGATGTTTAAGTAATTGGCTACATCCAGCTTGTCTGTGATGAGCGTGTTGTCCGTCTTTATGTTTATGTTTGAGAATCTGGTTTTAAGTTTTTTACTGCAGCCTAGTTGATTATTGAGTAATTTCCAATAATCCTTGAACTATAAATTATTTATGTAGATAGGGCCATGGATGCTCGTCTTGTCCATCCACGCCGTCGCCAACCGTTTCGTCCTCTTCATCACTCATTGTGGCCATCTTCTATGTCTTGTCACTCTGACTGTCTATTCTTCTGATAGCAGGTGTTTAATCAAAGATCCCCGCTTTCTAGTGTTGCACAAGGACCAATCAGCATGGGGAAAGGGCGGGTTCATTTTCCATTGATGGGGATTTGATTGGCTGTTTACCTGCAATCGCAGGATTAATAACGTTAACGTTAGTTCGGCCAGATAAACAATTAAAATATACTAATTAAAATGGTTGGACCTGTGAGATTTGTACTTTGTACTTTGTAGGTCTGCATTTTAAATGTAAGGAGTAAAAAGTATGTTTTTTTTCTCTGAAATGTAATTGAGTAAAAGTACAAAGTATACAAACCTAATAATACTTGAGTAAAGTACAAATCCCCCAAAACAGTACTTAAGTATTGTAACGAAGTACAATTACTCAAGTACTTTACAATATTGTTACGAATGCGCTTTGGTGGCATGATGAATGGAACCCAGTTGCAGATGAAGCACGATCACGAGAGCTTGAATTGAGCAGGCAGGAGACGGCGTTGTGATGATAAACAAGGTTTACTCAAAGACAGAAAACAAAGGAACACGACTGACACACGTACACACAGGTAACATGAAACAATGACCCAGCAAGTGTATGCTGGGCCCACAACACCTAAATACAAACACTAATTAGAGACAGAGGGTGATTGCTAACAGGACACAGGTGTGGTAGACAGAACTCACAGAAGACTGAACACACAGGGGAATAACTATAGTGAATGTACAAACTGAGACATACAAGACTAAAACACATTTACAAAACACAGACAGTAGGGACACAAGTCTAACACAGTGGAAATTATACAGACAACAAAGACAACGAATATATACAAAAGTGGAGGCAAATAATGTTCAACAGGTGAGTGAGCTGATGCCAGATCTGCCACATCTGGATCAGTCCACCAGGTGGCAGTGTTGTAGTGTGCAGTGGTGTATTGTTATTGAAGGGGAGTCTGAAGGGGAGTTGTGAAGGTCCGAATCCTGGACCAGCCGAACCGGGAGGAGGGTTGCAGTCTAGAATCTAGCAGCCAAGAATCTTCGCAGTCTAGAATCTAGCAGCCAAGAATCTTCACAAACTCCATGCTACCATGTCCTCCCTTCTCACTCCCCCCCCACCCCCCCCCCTCCCTCATCTTTCTCTGCCGAAGACTTCGCAATCTTCTTTGAGGAAAAAGTGGAGAACATCCACAGCGCCTTCTCCCATCCCCCACCCATTCCAAATACTGAATCGAGAACTTCATCCTTCACTCTGTCATCTTTCTCTCCCATTACAGAAGCCGAGACCCTGACACTGGTAACGTCGAACCGTCCGACTACATGCCAGCTGGACCAGCTACCCTCCCCACTCCTCCAGACCATAGCACCAGACATCCTCCCATTCCTAACTGCAACCATCAACTCCTCACTCAACTCTCTAATTATCTCTAATTAAAATTATAACTTAGGAATACAATTGTCTGTATTATGTATCTCTGTTATATGTCAGTTAGTAGGTAGGTGTGTAAACCTACCCATGCTGTAATTGTTTTGTTTTGTTTTGTTTTTTGTTTATTGTTTTGTTGTTTATATTCTGTTTGTATCTGTGTTCAGGCTCCCTCCAAAAGCTTTAAATAGCTTCTTGGGAGACCTGGCACATGCACACAATTTGCGACATTGTTATCACATGAGGATACTCACATGTAATGTATCGTGTATGTGTGTAAATAAATTCATTCATTCATTCATTCATTCATTCATTCATTCATTCATTCATTCATTCATTCATTCATTCATTCATTCATTGGTCCCCATCTCCCTAAAACAAGCCAGAGTCACGCCCCTCATAAAAAAAAAACCCTGAACCCTACCGTCATAGGCAACTATCGTCCTGTCTCTCTTCTCTCCTTCCTTTCTAAAACACTTGAACGTGCTGTATCCAACCAACTTACTGCTTATCTCTTACAGAATGACCTCCTAGACCCTAATCAGTCTGGCATCCGGACTGGCCACTCCACAGAAACGGCCCTCATTGCGGTCACAGAGGCACTTCACTTAGCAAAAGCGAAAGGCCTCTCCTCTGTCCTGATTCTCCTAGATCTATCTGCAGCCTTCGACACATTCAACCATCAGATCCTCCTCGCGGCCCTCACAGGAATGGGAGTGGCTGGCTCTGCGCTGACATGGCTGACATCATACCTCAATGACCGCTCCTACCAAGTGTCATGGAGAGGGACCCTGTCGGCCACCCGCCCCCTGCGGACGGGTGTCCCCCAGGGCTCGGTCCTAGGACCCCTTCTCTTCTCCCTCTACACTAAATCACTGGGTAACATTATCACGTCTCATGCCTTCTCGTATCATTGTTATGCCGATGATACTCAACTCTTCCTCTCCTTCCCTCCCTCAGATATCCACGTCTCTGAGCGGATCTCTGCCTGTCTGTCCGACATCTCCGCCTGGATGACGACCAACCACCTCAAACTGAACCTAAGAAAAACAGAATTGCTGCACTTGCTGGCCAAATCCTCCCCCCTGACCGACCTTTCCATCACAGTCGAGAATGCAGCTGTGACCGCGTCCCCGACCGCCAAGAACCTTGGTGTTGTCCTCGACGACCAGTTGAACTTCTCCGCTCACATCGCAGCGACAAACAGAACCTGCAGATTCCTCCTGAGCAACGTCAGAAGGATCTGCCCCTTCCTGACAAAAGAAGCCACCCAACTCCTCGTCCAATCAACAGTCATCTCCCGCCTCGACTACTGCAACGCACTGCTCGCTGGCCGCCCGGCCACTGCCACCAAGCCTCTTCAACTCATTCAGAACGCAGCGGCCCGCCTGATCTCAAACCTACCGAAGTCGGCCCATGTCACCCCACTTCTTAGGGACCTGCACTGGCTCCCCATTGCTGCACGTATCCGCTTCAAGGCCCTCGACCTACATACCGTGCGGCAAAGGGAACCGCTCCCGCCTACCTCCGGTCAATGGTCTCTAACTACACACCCTCAAGACCCCTACGCTCTGCATCTTCTGGCCGCCTCAGACCTACTCCTATCCAAGCCCCGGGAGGGTCATCAAAGAGAAGCCGCCTATTCTCAGTCCTTGCCCCACAATGGTGGAATGAACTACCCACCCCAGTTAGGACAGCCGAAACCTGTCCAATCTTCCGCCGTCGACTTAAGACACACTTCTTCAACCATTATCTGAAATAATAATAAAAAATTCAAATAAAATATAAAATAAAAAACTCTAACCCTAACTAACCTTACTGTCATGCACTTGTCCTAATAAACTAACCTACACTGTAACACGCAACACTTTGATGAACATTGTTACTCAGCTGATAGAGTTGTACCCTTCCTGATGACTTGTCGTACAGAACTTGTAAGTCGCTTTGGATAAAAGCGTCAGCTAAATGACTAAATGTAAATGTATCTAAATGTGAGGTTGGAGTTGTTGTTATTGAGAGAGAGAGAGATTGTTGTATTCGGAGTTGTGAAGGTGAGAGGTAATGAGAGGAGAGGTGAAGGCGAGTAGGTGTTCTTTGTGTACTGGACCCTGGACTGGCTGAGAAACCCCCTTGTGTACTGACCCTGGACCGGACGACTACCCTGAGTATTGAACAATCCCTTTTTCTGTCGGCGAGCCTGTTTTGTGTTTTTTACCCTCGGACTGTATCACGACCATTCTTTTGCTTTTCCCACTGGATTCTGCCTTTAATTCAATAAATACTTGTATTGATTGATATTGCTCTTCTGTGGACATTTGAATTTGTTTGTATTTCAACCGTGGCGAGCAGGGGCGGGTCTAGGGGGTGGCTACTTGGGCTCAAGCCCTGAATGTTTTCTGAAAAGCCCTGAATCTATTTTCAAAAAAAAATATATATATATAATTTTTTATTTTTTATTTTTTTGACAATTAATCATTGTTACATGAAAATATGTTTGCACCAGATTTAGCAGAAGCTCATTTACATCTGTAGTCTATCCAGCTGCTAACTGTATTTGAGTGAGTTAAGTCTTGGTGTTATGGTAGACTCAGACCTAAGCTTTAAATCACAATCAACAAGTTGACAAAAACATAATTCTTCCACCTTAGAAACATAGCTTTTGAGATCTCAGACCCATCCCCAGTGATAACACAGGCTGCCGGCATGTCTTTATGAATGGAAATATCGAATAAAAGAAACAACGATGAAAACCCGAGTTAACCCTAGATCTTAGATCCTAATATGAAAAACGATGTGATTTAATGTTCTATGTCTTACCTTGACTTTGTCTATTTTACTGCTATCTATTTTATGCTTTATGTCTACACTTTATGCATTGCTCTTGATCTGCCAATGTTGTGCTCATTTTATGCCTGTCTTTTTGTACTGCTGTGAAGCACTTTGAGCTGCAATTCTTGTATGAAAGGTGCTATACAAACACAGTGTATTATTATTATTATTATTATTATTATTATTATTATTATTATTATTATTATTATTATTATTATTATTATTATTATTATTATAAATTATTATAGTTTGCTTCATTAATTAAAGGGTGTGAATTTAAGTGTTCTCTAGTGCCTTTTGTCTGCTTTAAGGTGGTGGTATAAGTTAAAGGTTGTGGTGTCGAAGTAAAAAAAAATCCGTGCCCCGCCAGCGCGGGCACCTATCTGGGCTAAGCCCCGGATCTCCTACAATCCTAAATCCGCCCCTGGTGGCGAGTCTGTACCCCACCAGGCTTGTCACAATATAATCGGTATACAGAATTATTGTACAGTCTAACATACAGAGTAGGGCTGACCCCTATTAGTTGATTAGTCGACTAATCAGTCGAAAGGAGCTGTAGTCGACTGCCAACCTCTTAGTCGAATACAAAAGAAAAAAATTATAATTATTATAAATATTATTTTTTATCATTCTTTCCAGAAGAAAAGAGGCCTAGAAGCGTAGCTAACGCTAATGGCACGCATAACTGAGGCTAACTGCCTACGAAAACAGGCACAGAGGCACTGAAAGAGGATTTCACCCATCTAATGAACACACTAGACTAGACAAATATCAAGATGTATCCATCAGTGGACCAATTGCATGCTTTTGCAGAAGACAAGAAGCCTTCAGTCGACTCCTTCAGACATTAAGCACCCCCCACAGCCCAAATGGAATTATTAAAAAAAAAATATATATATATATATATATATTATACTTTTTTTATTTAAATTTTTTCTTTGAGTCGACTAACGGCAAATTTTGGCCAATCATAGTCGACTATCCAAATCCTTAGTCGGGGACAGCCCTAATACAGAGTAATATGAGTTATATGCAGGTGTATAAGTATTATAAGGATTATATGCAGGTATATTCAGACAGATACGGATATTTAATTACTGTATATGCTGTAAATATAAATATATAAATGTATATATATGCAGTATATAAAGCACTATTATACATCAGAATATATGGGTAGACTATAGTATGAGGTGGAAAGTTACGATTATTATGATTACTATGATTACAGTGTAGGGCAGTTGTAGACAGTGAAAGCAGTAGGTAGGTATAAATTGAGTATAGGCAACAGAGTTCAGAGTCATACAGTATGGGTAACAGAGCCTAGGGTGTAGGCAATGGAGTCAAAGTTTATATGGAATGGGGGCGGGGGGATGCCAAGTATAGGCACAGAGTTCAGGGAGATGACAGCTGAGGGAAAGAAGCTGTTCATGAGTCTGCTTGACTTGGAGCGGAGGTTCCTGTAGCGTCTCCCGGAGGGGAGGAGGGCAAACAGTCCATGATTGGGATGAGAGGTGTCCTTGACAATGCTGCCTGCCTTCTTCAGACACTGCATGTAATGGATAGACTCAATTGCAGGGAGTGACGTACCGGTGATGCGTTGGGTCAATTTTCACAACCCTCTGCAGTACTTTCCCGTCTGAGGCAGTGCAGTTGCTGTACTAGACTGAGATGCAGTTGTTGAGTATGCTATAGATCCAGCTTTCCTGTGATTAGTAGAAAGAGGATTGTTGAAGCTGTTTGGACTATGGTGATATGATATAGGCATGCTGCAGCTTCAACTCTTACTCTGTCTATAATTTTGCCCTCAGATTTATTACTGGTGACAGTGGGTCTCATTCCCGAACGGATCACAGGGCAGCTGGATTAACCATATCTGAACCAGCTATTTTGGACAAATGTATAATTACTTTAATTACTCAGATATTCAAACACAATTATGCAATTATTGTGAAATGATTGAAAATAATAATTATTGGGGCGGCTAAGTGGCGCAGTGGGCAAGGCGCTCGCCACTAATGCAGGAGATGCTGGGTTCGAGCCCAGCTCTCGGCATTACTACCAGCTTGGCTGGTCGTTCATACTAACGCAATTGGCAGTATTAGGGGTGGGAAGCTGGTGGGTGGGGATCGGACGTTGTGGAGAGCGACTCCTACAGGTCGGTTGGTGCGCCTGCGCAGCAGAATCAGGAAGCAACGGGGGCGGCGTGTCCCTCCCACGCAGACCCTCGCCGCTGAGAGATCGCGCTGTTCAGGTGAAAAGATGCGACGGCTGCCTCCTCGTGCACCGGAGGGGACACGTGATGTAAGGCTTCGTCCACATTGCAGCCGGCTTGTGGGAGGCATGGCCTAACAACGTTCGAGACAGGGGAGGGTAGAATTGGACAATACGAAATTGGGATGGGAGAAAAATAGAAAAATGGGAGAAAAAAGTAGATACAAAAAAAGAAAATAATTATTATTTAATGCCTTCTGTGGAATTTGTATTTCTTATTTGTTACATAACTGTTTTAATGATTAATTATATACATTTGAAAGAATGCAGGTCAACATGCAATATATCCCATTGATTGGTATACAATGGGACAGACCTTTGTTTGATATAGCTATAAACCTGCATTCCTTCGAATATATCATTAATCAATTAAACTTATATTGAAATACACTATATAGCCTATACACCAACACTGAAATGACAGTGGATAAATAAATAAATAAGAACTAAAGCTAATCTGTCAGGATCCTAGGCCCGGTCCTGGCTGGACTGGGCAGGATGGTAACACTGGGCAGTATCCTCCACCTAACTTTGGGCAATGCCCTCTATCTGACATTGGCCCTCGGCCTGACATTGGCGCCCTACCACCCTCTAGTGGTGACAAACAATCGGTGCGCTCCAGTACACTGGACATCCTGACTACTGTGTTAACTATAATTAATAGTTTGATTAATGTGGTGTCATGGTGTGTACTGTCATTGTCTTTCCCTTCCCTGGTGTGATGTCATGCACTGTTTTGGGTTGTTAGGAGTTGCTTTTGTGTTTAGTTGTGTTTAGTTGTTCTTTGCTTATTGTCTAGGTGTTGTTGTGATTCTGTGTTGGCCAGGTGTTCTTAATTGTTAATTAGTCGGGGTATTTAGGTGTCTGTCTGTCTCCCCTTCGTTGTGGCGACATTCCTCCAGTTACCCCCTGTTCCTCCACGTCGTGTCGCACCGTTCTCCCTCTAGTAAGTCTTAGTGTTTGTTGTTTTTGTATTGTGAAGTTTGTTATTTAGTTTCTGTATTCTCCTTGTATTGCACTGGATTCTACAGTAAACACCCTTCTCCAAGCTTCACTCCTCGCCTCTGCCTCCTCCATTCCTTCCCTTTCTGTATTATTGCATTCAACCTAACCCCGTCGTGACACTAATCGTGTGGAAATAGACTGCATTAATATTCCATAAGTCTTGTGTGCGCCAGTATAGCCTACGTGTCTAATGAATGAACAGTATATAGGCTTATATTATTCTAATGACTTGTTTCATTAGGATTTAGTAGATACTATATGTTCTGCCCTACGTACAGTATAAGTACAGTCTGTACTTATACTGTATGTAGAGCAGAGCATATATATAGTATCTACTAAATCCTAATGAAACAAGTCATTAATGGAATAATAAGCCTATACTGCCTTCATTCATTACGCGAGTAGGCTATACAGTACTGCGCGCGTGCACGCGCGCGCGTGTGTGTGTGTGCGCGTGCGCTGCGGCAGGTGCCCGAGCTGTACTGTATATGATGACAATACAATTAATCGAATCTAATTTCGATGGGTCGCAAAATGCTTCCGCATCCATTTTCCCATGGCTGCATCATTAGTTGCCTTATAAGGAGCTCTGGAGGCGTTGTTTTGTATGCAAATGACCTGAACGGGGATGCGCGTTCGCGTTTGAGACATGGTGCCATTCCCCAACGCAGATATCTCAGGTGCGAACGTTTGAGACACTTAAAACATATTACCAGCGTGTTGAGGACTCAGAGTGAACTTGTCATTGATTCTGTCTCAGTCGGTTCCAAGATAAGTCTTCCAAGAGAACTCTTTGGAAAATATTGGGGAATGAGACCCACTATCCTTTATGAAAAGGTCGGTGGCCTTCTCTGGTTGAAAGGCCTAACTATCATTGGAATTTATTGATTTGTAAAGCCCTTATTGGTAAGCTCCCCCTTATATCACAACACTGTTGGAATGGAATCTTAGAATCTATTCTACACGTTCAAATGACAAATGGCTGGTTCTTGTGGTTCCTCGAGTTTGCTCTGAACTTTAAAAAACAGCTTTTTCATTTGTTGCTTCCAACACCTGGAATGCCCTCCAATTGACTCTGAAGTTGGAGGTTCTTCCTTCTCTTGCTGCATTTACAAGTATGATCTCTGACCACTGTGTATCGACTTTTAACTGACTTAACTGATTTGTATTGTTTTTTCTTATATGAATCTACTGATAACTGAGGGTAACCTCAGTGTTTCACAAGTTGAAATAAAGGTTTGAAATCAAATGTAATTCAATGAAATTAAATGTAATTAAATTAAATGCAATTAAATTAAATGTGTGTGTTATTATTCAAAGCATTCATTAATCCCTTCCGTTTTTGTGTTCTGTTTAAGCCAATCCCCCTTGCAAGCTAGACAAAAAAGTGTTTCACTGTGTTGAGAGGCAGCTATCACTAGCTGTGTAGCCAGTTCGCTTTGCAATAGCTCTGTGCCCTGGCCACAGTAGCCCTTTCACACCGGCCGGGCTCCGTGCTGGAGCCGGTTCCCGAATGTAATCTTGCACCGGCCGGCAGGTTCACACCGGGATTAATTGGTTCAGAACGTGACAAATCGGTGCTCAGCTGGCACAGAAGGACCGTGACATCATCAGTGGGCGTGTCATATTCTAGGCTGTGAAGACGATTAAATGGGGCAAAGTAGAGAGTCGGCATTGCACTCAACCGATCCATTCAACAGGAAGCGATTTGTGACTGATCTCAAAACGAGATTAGATTCAAATGTATTTGTATGATACAGCACAAGTACAATACACCATCCAACCATAGTGGATAAAGAAATGCTCCAGAAATGCGTGGAGAAAGGCTTAGCGTGCCTCAGCGCGCGAGCGCACACACAAAAGCACACACGCACTGTGAACGTTTGAAATGAATCGTTCCAGCAAAGTAGGCTTCTATTATTCGAATTACTTGTTCTAATGGGTATAAAAAAAATTTAACGTTAATTCATTTATCCACTCTGGTTGGATGGTGTATTGTACTTGTGCTGTATAATAACAATACATTTTAATCGAATCTCATTTTGAGATCGCTACGCTGCCTATGGACACGACAGTGGCAGAATGTGCAAAACAGTTTGGAGGTGTGGCATTGCACCATGCTGATCCACTCAACAGTTAGTGATTTCAAAATGAGATTTGATTAAAATGTATTGTCATTATACAGCACAAATACAATACACCATCCAACCAGAGTGGATAAATGAATTAATGTTTAAAAAAAAAAAAAATTATTAACCGAGTGATTTGAACCTGGGACCATAGTATCTACAGGCAGCGCACTGACCAGTTGAGCTAAAAAGTCAGATGTTAACTGTGAGTGACTAATCGATAGTTTACACTTGTCAAGTGCCAATTGCGCTTGTCGTCCAGTATTGGCATTAATAAATCAGATGTCATGCTAATATATCATGTTCTACAGTAGGACTTACTACTATGATACCCATTAGAACAAGTAATTCGAATAATAGAAGCCTACTTTGCTGGAACGATTCATTTCAAACGTATACAGTGCGTGTGTGTGCTTTTGTGTGTGCGCTCGCACGTTGAGGCTCGCTAAGCCTTTCTCCACGCATTATGTTTACCTCCGCCTGAGTAACGGCCCCCGTTGATGACGGAGACGATGGAATGTTGGTTCTGCTTACAGTAAATAGGTGTAAACGCATGGTTCGCAAAAGAGCACCAAGGTTCAGAGGCTCCAGAACAGAGCTGGAGCTTGAACCGGAGCCCTGGCGGTGTGAAAGGGGTAGTGAGCACTGAACATCTGAAACGGGGCTAACGATTAGACTTGAAACATTGTCTGGCTTTTTTTACTCTGGCTATGTCATGTTCCATATTTTCCTAAATACGTCAATATATTACTAATGGCAATAACATAACGTACAACATGTACCTTTTCCTGTGGTTGATAAGTACTTTATTTCCATATTTTAAGCAAGATCGGGCTGTCCGTATTGTATACGTTGTAGATGCCGAGTGGGACAGATAGCATGCTGTCATGAGACGTCTGCCTGAAGTAGGAGGGGTACACCTGTGACCCCCGTTTCCATCAGGGGGGTCGACGTGGACGTGGTGGAGGTCTACAAATACCTCAGAGTCCACATCGACAATAAACTGAATGGGTCAAAACATGCAGAGGCACTCTACAAGAAGGGCCAGAGCTGACTCTACTTCCTCAGAAGGCTGAGATCCTTCAACGTCTGTACAAGGATGTTCTACGAGTTGGTGGTGGCGAGCGCCTTCTTGTACGCTGTGACCTGCTGGGGCAGCGGACTGAGAGTGGGGGACGCAAACAGGCTGGATAAGCTGGTCAGGAAGGCCAGTAAAATGGTAGGGGTGGAGCTGGACTTTCTAGCGGTGGTGGCGGAGAGGAGGAGCCTTGCTAAGCTCCACGCCATCAGGGTCAACCCCTCCCACCCACTATACACAGACTTGGCTGACAGAAGGAGCAGGTTCAGTGCTAGACTAACACTCCCAAGATGTAACACTGAACGGCACAGGTCCTTTAAGTCCTTCATTCCGACGGCCATCAGACTTTATAATGCATCAATGTGTCTCACTGCATCACTGAGCACAGGGTGACAGTACTACCTTCCTGGGTTTTACATTTACAAATTTACACATACTGTATATTTCTGTATATTTTTACTGAATATTTTACATTAGAATGTGAGGAAATGTATATCCCAGACCGTATTTTATTCTTAGGCTTATTTTATTCTTATTCGTGACTTTTGTTTTTGTCTATCCAAATGTCTACTGTTTACTGTGAGCGATTTGTAGTGCCAAATTTCCCTCGGGATGAATAAAGTATTTCTATTCTATTCTATTCTATTCTATTCTATAAGTAGTCTGCCATCTTGGAGCCCACCTGCCATTATAACCCCAGGTGTTCAGCCATGACATCATCACACTCCTATGGGAGACTTGGAAAACAGCCGGGGAGGAAACATAGGAGCCACCAAGGTCCTGTCAACCTGTGACAGAAGCACCTAAAAGACCTGCGCATGCATCCTACAACAGATCCCACAAAATGTCCCTTTGTTAAAGTCCAGACAGTCCACAATCCACCACATAGAGTCCTGCATGCCATGGGAAAGGTCCACAGATGTTTGTCTGAAAAAGTGGTTGTTTTTCTTAAATCATAAGTGAGTATAAGAAATAGGGCTACACAGGGTTTGCATTATGGGGGGGCCGGGGACTGAGCCCCCTTAAATTACCCTTGAGCCCCTCTGGAAGAAACAAAAATCAATAGTTGGGGGATCTCTAAATAGACAAAGTGACACAATAGAATAAATTATTTCCATTAAGAATTATGTATTTAAAATAATAATTAATTTCAATAGTCAGCTTCAAGGTAATTTGAACCCCGGGGGCTACATGTCAAAAGTTCTGAAATTACCCTGAAAAGTTTACCTGTTTCACCTGACAGCATGCAATTACTGTACATGTTTTGCTCTGTGTTTCCACTTGCAACCACTTTTCATTTGATGAAGGGATCTGTCGTTCTGACTTCTGACCTTGACGTCTGACGTATTGAAATCAGTTTGTGAGTCTTTCATGTTAAGGAACTATCAACTTATAAAACCTGATGGCTTGATGAAGCTTAAATGTGTCGACCTACCATGTAATTGCAACATCCTGTGTTCAAATCCAGGACCCAATACCTTTGTTGTACATCATCCTCTCTCTCTCTCTCTCTCTACTCCCCCCCCATATCTCTCCCCCAACATTTGCTGTCACTCTACACTGTACCACAGAAATGCCTCAAGATATATTTTTTACACTACAAGGAGTTAGTGTTCGTCTGGCTTCTCCTCCCCCACTGTTCATCAGATCAGACATTGATAATTTGCCAGTTTACAATATGGAATACTTACCCCATGTATTTGTATAGTGTATTTGTAAAGAAGTTGTACAATATGGAATACTTACCCCATGTATTTGAAGTCGTACAATATGGAATACTTACCCCATGTATTTGTATAGTGTATTTGTAAAGAAGGCGTACAATATGGAATACTTACCCCATGTATTTGTATAGTGTATTTGTAAAGAAGTCGTACAATATGGAATACTTACCCCATGTATTTGTATAGTGTATTTGTAATACTTTTGGAATACTTACACCATGTAATGTATAGTCTATTTGGAATACTTTTGGAATACTTACACCATGTAATGTATAGTGTATTTGGAATACTTTTGGAATACTTACACCATGTAATGTATAGTGTATTTGTAAAGAAGTGGTCCCTGAGAGGCTCTGAGGTACAGTACATGCATATTCCAAATCCATTTACAAATGAACAGCTCATTTACATTAGATAATCATAATCGAGTAGGATTGACCTCTCAGCTGTCTGCATGCATTGGAGATGAGCACATGAGATCACGTGTGCACCAGGGGCGGGGCTAGCTAACTGTATTTGAGTGAGTTAAGTCTTGGTGTTATGGTAGACTCAGACCTAAGCTTTAAATCACAATCAACAAGTTGACAAAAACGTAATTCTTCCACCTTAGAAACATAGCTAAAGTACGGCCATTTATAAATCAAAAGGACGCTGAAAACCAGATCCATGCCTTTATCTCAAGCCAACTCGACTACTGTAATGCACTCCTTACCGGCCTCCCGAAAAAATACGATGATAACTATTTTATTGCAATGCACTATTGCATTATTTTATTCTATTTTACTAACTATTTTATTGCACTGCACTATTTTACTTTGTATCAGTGATAATCAAACCGTAAACAAAGACGCATATTAACACTTTCAAGGTGGTGGTATAAGTTAAAAATTGTGGTGTCGAAGTAAAAAAAATCCGTACCCGCTATTGCGGGCACCTATCTGGGCTAAGCCCCGGATCTTCGACCTACAATCCTAAATCCGCCCCTGGTGTGCACATCATTTGAGCTGCACACACCAACAGTGCTTCCTGTTTGAATATGAACAGGACACTTTAAAGGAACGAGGAAAAAAAGGTAACTTTAAGGAAAGAACTGTTGTGGTTCTTGTATAGTATAGTTTAGAAATAGCAAGTATATCATAGGGATATAGAGTAAAATTGTATAGTAGTGTACATAGGACCCAGTGCCTTAATTCATAGCTAACATTGTATTGCATTTATCTCAGGACTTCTAACATGTCTATCTATAATATACAGTAGTGGACTAGTCTTTATAAAAAAAAGACAATAACATACAGTCTGTGACTGTAAATATTTCCATGGCACCTGTGGCCTTGGAAGACATGGTGGACTCTGTCACGGCCTGGGCTCTGCTTGGAGAGTGTGGAGAGGAGAGAGGGGCCCAGGGGAAGGGAGGGGGGGGGGTGCTTTGAGTGAGTAAAGGTTAAAGTCAGCAGTACTAATAGGGGCTCTTTGCACATGCTGCGCCTCTGCCTCCTCTCGCTAGTGCTGCCTGTTAGCACCCTGCAACCCTGCTTGCCTGCACACTTCTACACGCACACACACACTCCCACTCAACTCCCACCAACAACCCCCACCCATTCTGAAATACGCACACACAGCACACACACATATGCACACACACACACACACTCACACACACACCTAAAATCCTACATACCCCCCTACTCCGACTAACATTATGTAGCTACACCATTATTGAAGATTTATCAGTAGAAAATCATTGCCTTGTGGCAAAAAGCCGCAATATATTCAAAACAAAATATCCAAAACATGCCAGTTGTTTTATTTTTTATGATGTAATTTGGTCAAACTCACTGTCTGTATTATATCCCTTTAAACATTATGTTAGTAAAAGACAACATCTATCTGGGAATATATCCCTTTAAACATATGTTAGTAAAAGACAACATATATCTGGGATTATATCCTCTTAAAGATACGTTAGTAAAATACAACATCTACTCATGGTAACATTAACCAGTGGAACATTTTACAGAATATGTAACGTTACAGTGAATACAACAGGCAGTAACGTTGTACAGAATATGTACCGTGAATACAACAGACAGTAATTGATTGATTGATTGATTGAAAACTTTATTAACAGATTGCAGAATGGGTACAATACAGTACAGCTCAATACACACAATTGTTAAGGGAATGCAGACCAGAGAAAGACTTTCGTCTTGTTTACATCAGGGTCCCCCATTTTCAATTCATCAGGACATATATGACATACATGACATACAGATAGACAGTACTGCTACATCTATACATTTATGACATACCAGATTTGCAAATACAGTACTGATTGTGATACAAAAAGAGTCCAGAAAAGGGAGTATATGCATTTGACGTCAAAACTGTACATTGGAGGAGGTTGGGTGGGGGGGGGGGGGGGGGTTGGGTAGGAGGGGTTGGGGGGGGAAACACTGACATCTGTACAAGCAAGACTGTACATTGGAATATTGACAACCATACTAGGTAATTTACTGTACATTAGAGGGGGGTGGGGGGAAACACTGTACAAACAAGCATAACTGTACATTGGAATATTGACAAAACCATACTAGGTAAATGACTGTATATTGGAGGGGGTTGGGTTAGGACATTTACAGGAGCCAGTTTCGAATTGCAGTCTCCCGTAGGTGTTCTTTGAGAGTGGTTTTGAAAGTGGGTAGTGATTCACATTCCTTTACAGCTTTAGGTAGGGCGTTCCACATTGATGTGGCATAATTGCGAAACGTGTTTAGTCCCTTGTTTGAGCCGAATCTGGGTTTAACATGATTTGTGGAGCTCCCTCTGGTGTTGTGATCGTGGTATTCACTGACCTTTGGGAAGTATTTTGACATGTACATGGGTACCTTGGTCGTGTAGTGTATCTTGTAGACCCGGCCCATTGCAAGTTGCTGTACTCTGTCGTCTACTCTAAGCCATCCTAGGTTGTCAAAGTGGGCAGGGGTGAGGTGGGTTCTAGGAGTAAGGTCAAGCAGTAGTCTGACCAGTTTGTTTTGAGATGTTTGTAATTTTGTTTTTAGCGCCTTTGAGGTGCTTTGGTACCATGAAGTGCAAGCATAGTCGTAGTACCCTTGAATGAGTGCTCCTGCCAGAGTCTTCAGGGTATTCTTGTTTACCAGAGAGGAGATCCGGTACAAGAATCGAGTTCGTTGGTTGACTTTTTTTATTACATTGGATGCCATTTTGTCACAGGAGAGATTAGCCTCTAGGATGGAACCCAGGTAGGTAATTTCATCTTTCCTTGTGACAATATTGTCACCCACTGTAACTGAGAAGCCGTCTGTCTTGCTGAGTTTGTTATTTGAACCGAAGAGAATGGACTCTGTTTTGCCCATGTGTAATGATAGTTTGTTATCAGCGAGCCATATGCAGATTCTGCCTAGTTCCGAGCTGAGGGTTTTTTCAACCTGTAACTTGTTCTTGTCAGAGACCAGCAGGGCTGAGTCGTCCGCAAACAGGAACAAGTTGCAGTCACAAGCTGACGACATGTCATTTGCATAAATTAGGAACAGTAGCGGTCCTAGTATGCTTCCTTGTGGAACACCACAGCTCACTGTGAGGGGGGGGGGGGATAGGGTACCGTTTACCTCCACCATCTGTTCCCTCCCCTCAAGGTAGGATTGCATCCAGCTCACTGATAGACTATCAAAACCGATTGCTTTTAGCTTGTCAATCAGAATGGAGTGATTGACAGTGTCGAAGGCCTTTTGTAGGTCCAGCATGACCATGCTGCAGTATTTGCCCGGGTCCACCTCTTGTTTGATGTGGTCGTTCAAATAGAGAAGGCATGTGTCAGTGGAGTGGGATGTTCTGAAGCCAGATTGGAATTCGTAGATTCGATTTTTTTCCGCTAGGTACTTTTCGACCTGTTCGTAGACTATTTTTTCCATGACTTTCGAGATGGAGGTGAGAATAGAAACAGGGCGGTAGTTGCCTGGGTCTAATTTGCTGCCCTTTTTGTGCAGAGGGGTCCCCCTCACAATTTTGAAGTCCTTGGGGACGTGTCCCTGTTTTATGGAGAGGTTTATTATGTGTGTGATGACTGGGGTGATGGCGGCTGCTGAATCTCTGAGGAATTTGGAGGGGATGTTGTCATGGCCAGTGGCCTTGTTAGGTTGGAGGGCGCTCAGTTTTTTTAGTACAGGGGCAGGTCACCCAAAATATTGTACTTTGGTAGAAGATAGTTCCTAAATTAAACCATGTCATGATATCTGGAAAGAGACATTGCTATTGAGTTTTGCTAATGTAATATTTTTGGTGCTTTGAGTGAAGGCAGATATCTCTGAGGCATATATCTCCAAATCACAAAGAAACTACTTGGATGGATAGATAGCACTTCAGAGAGAAAAAATATCACTTTAATTATCTATTATATGTATTGCAGGAAAAGGTATCAATCACTGTATTAAAGAAAATACATTACTATTTATTGTAAATAAAATAAAAATACATTTCTGAACAATAGACGGCCTAAGGGACTATGTTTCTTTGGGCTCGATATTGAACAATAGACGACCTAAGGGACTAGGTTCCTTTGGGCTCGATATTGAACAATAGATGACCCAAGGGGCTAGGTTTCTTTTATATTGAACAGCTCTGGTGCAGGTACTATATACTGTACATACTCAAAATGTAGATGGTCCAAAAAAAATCTGGATTGGGTGTATAAACAGAAGGACTATCCACTATTATACTTATTGTACAACATGACAGGTCTGTTTCTATTTCAACCTTTCAGTTGAGCTGTGGAGGTTCCTGCCAGGGATGAGAGCCTGCATACCCCCGCCCCCTCTTAGGCAGAGGTTACACCTTTCGTATCATCTTCGTATTGTTTTCTTATGCGTATCGCCGCGACGTCGTGCGCCTGAGTCACACTTTCGTTTTTTTTTTCGTTTTTGTCAGCCAAGCACACTGATGTAGTACACTGCCAAAGCAGTAGGTGGCAGTAGGTGGCAAACATGAAGGCAATTTCAACCAATCAGAACGAATGTGCCAATACACTTCCTGGTGGAAGCTCCAGCAAAGAAATGTCAATAAGGCAGGCGCCTATGCCGCGCCACCATCTTGCTTGCTCACTCAATGCAGCAATTCTTTTTTCAGCAAAGCCTAATAAAAGTGCAATAAACAAAACGGATACATTCACTGTGTGTTCTGCCTGTCATTTGTTGATGAAACAAAACTAACATCAACACAAGTGACCACCAAGAGCAGATAGTTTAGTCTAAAAACGATCGGTAGCATTGTTAGCTGCATGCTAACGTCAATGGAGTATGCCATTATAACAATATAGCATTGTGGCTAGAAGCTAACGTTAGCTCACGCTACTTAGCCAGCACGAAACTGATGATATCGCGAGCTATCAGTAGTTAGATAACATTAGAGACAACGCTGTGTGTATTAAACAAAGGTGAATAGATGACTGGGCCATTTTGTTTAATGCTTGTTAAGTTGAAAGAGGAACTCTGAGCTAACAGGGTCTGAATCCTGATAGCTCACGTTAGCCAGTTCATGCAATCGGTAATGCTAGCAGAATGAATGGATGTAAACTTTATTTAACATATTGCATATGGGTACAATACAATACGGCTCAATACAAACAATTGTTAAGGGAATGCAGACTGTTGTAGCTTGGACTGGGGTCCTTATAACAATAACTTGACAACACATGGTAGCTGAAGCTATTTGGGACACGGAGCTCTGTCCCAAACACACACACTGTACACAGGAAGGGCACGCAGATGGTATCTACTGCGCATGGGCGTTTTCGCAACAACTGCTCCGTGCTGACTACACGCTGTATTCCTGGCGTTTTTTTTTGCGTATCTCCAAACGCAAACACAATTTTGCGTTTCAGCCGTATCCACAAAAAAACGCCAAAAAACGCGTTTCTGTGTAGATAGGACATGATACGTCGTCAAAAACGTATAAAAAAAACGCCAGGAATACACTAGTCTAACCTCAGCCTTAGAGCAGCTCTCCTTAAACAGCCTGCATACCCCCCCTTTTAGAGCAGCTCTCCTTAAAGTGATCTCCTTAAAGAGCCTGCACACCCCACCTCTTAGAGCAGCTCTCCTTAAAGTGCTCTCCTTAAAGAGCCTGCATACCCCCCCCTCTTAGAGCAGCTCTCCTTAAAGTGCTCTCCTTAAAGAGCCTGCATACCCCCCCCCCCCCTCTTAGAGCAGCTCTCCTTTGCCAAAGTGAAAATCTGTGGAGGTGACGTGTGGAGTTCTGAAAGCAGAGGTCAAACTAACGAAAGGACAAGAAGGGTGAAGCCCACAGCCTAACATGTGGCAGCCAGCGACTCCCACCTTGGCCATATTTAGAGATGTGATTCTTCGCGGTTCCACATTGCCCCCCCCCCCCCCCCCCCCCCCCACAGGCGTCAGGGTCGATCCGGCTCGAAGGACCGCGACACAACTACAGCACTCCTTAAAGAGGCGTACATAGAGGTGAAACCACAGGGAGGGGGGTGTAGTTCTAAAACCTACATCCCACTGTCGGCTTTTAGCACCGTGCGCTCCTATTGCTAAACCCCCCGGGTCCATGCGATACTGCAAAAAGGGTTAGGGTGTAACAGGCGTGTTTCCCTTCTGGACGTCTGTCTGTCGCGTATCCCCCCTCCACACATGTACTTGTGACACACGGTGGAGTGCCTGTAGATATGCATTAATCAACCTTTAAAAACCCACCAAGCTCCTCAATTATTCAGGGGACGCAGCAAAGTCAAACATTCCCATTTAAAGATTTTACACTTGTTTGACCAGGAGAATGTCTGGATAGTCATGTAAAGACAGAGGTTGGGAAGAGGCGTGGGGAGAGAGGAGGACACGCTGCCCTCCCACCCGCAGACAGAGAGCTTGACCATGCTCGACAAGAAGAAGACAAACACTGTGCAGGTGGGATGTGAGACAGGGAGAAGGACATATTGGAACTCTAAACTATTTTAAATCTGAATCCTATTGTGAGGAGGACATGCGATAATCGGACATAAAAGCTCACCAACGGTTTCTGTGTTCTCGAGCGACACATCGGCCCTGTACATATATTTATGTCACTGTCTAGGGGACAGTTGTCCTGTGATCATTTGGTTTAAGTAGGTATATATTAACTTGGCTTGTCAGACTGGGTTACGATAACAGGTTTAGCTGTAGCTCCAGTAACGAGTTGGTCCAGCGGGCCTCTCTGTTTTGTGGTTGCTTCTTCGAGCGGTCAGTTTATTGTGAAGACAATGACGAACTAACGTATCACTGGGGGAGAACAATAATCTCTGTCTTCCTTCAAATATGGCACTCTCTTCCACCACGCCAATCTCCCTTGGTCACGTGAGCCTCCCACTCACCTGCGAGAGTCTCTTTTTCAACACTCATGTCAACAAAAACCTGCCTTACCAAGACTGACAGCCAATCATACACCTATCAATATTACTAGAACCATAAATGATCGTAACACTGCATACTCAACTAGTTCTTCAACTTTCCTCCAGTTGGGCCTACTACAGTTGAAAATAGTTGAGGAAATAGCGTCTGCAGTTCACTATAGAGGTCTGCTCCCCTCTGAGTTGGGGGGCGGGGGTGATGATGCCAAGCTCTGGAGACACAGAACTCTTTCACAAAGCATCAACCCTTCAACACAGACTTCGAATGGTGCCTGAATGACAACACCTCGCCCTCTCTCGCTCTCTCTCTCTCTCTCTCTCTCTCTCTCTCTCTCTCTCTCTCGCACCCTTCCTCGTGCAGTCTTCCTCTTAGAGTGCTCGCGCTCCCCTGATCCGTTAGATCCACGTCCATCACCCCACCACCACCACCACCCCCACCCGTTCTCCATCTCTCTTCCCTCTTCTTCTGACCTATCCTTCACCAAAGCAGCGGTGTAATCCCATTGAGTATGGGGCAAAACAGAATGGAAGAGGGGGTAAAGGGTGGGTGTGTGGGGGGGGGGGGGGGGCACTGAAACTTGGAGGGTAGAGACAAGGGGGTGGGGGAGAGGGACATAGAAAGCCCTGTATTTGAACTTAACCTGGCTGTGCCCCGGGACGGACGTAGCAATTAGCACCAGGGATCAGCATCAAAAGGAACAACACAGCATGAAGCAGGTTTAATTAGTCATATGAACGGAGGCGAGCGCCCGACCACTGCATGCCACAGGCTCCAAGGAAGGGGTGTGTGTGTGTGTGTGTGTGTGTGTGTGTGTGTGTGTGTGTGTGTGTGTGTGTGTGTGTGTGTGTGTGTGTGTGTGTGTGTGTGTGTGTGTGTGTGTGTGTGTGTGTGTGTGTGTGTGTGTGATGTGTGTGTGTGCGTGCGTGCGTGCGTGTGTGTGTGTGTGTGTGTGTGTGCGCGCGTGCGTGCATGCGTGTTGGCTCACTTAAGTTCCACTGCAGCAGACATTATGAGTAAGAGTCCAAGTCTATGAAGCTATGGTTCAAATAACATCTTTATTATTTATATTAATCTGATCTGTAATCTCATGTGAATGGATTCTTGCCAATGGGTTGTAAAATCATGGACTAATGGGGCCATGAAAGGCTCAATATTGCACTGGCTGAATGGAGAGACATGTTGTGCAATAGTGATTGTTTTCTGCTTTCAATTTTCAGACTCACTTTCTTTGTAGACATATCATGTTGTGTTGAAGGTCACAATGACCACAATGAATTATAATAAATCTGTAATAGATTTGAATAGTTTTTAGCTATTAAATGCACCCTTTTATATTACAATAAATAGAGCTAAAATAGTCTGGTTACAATGTAGCATAATTGTTTAGTCTATTTAGTCTAAATAATCTATTTAGTTGTTTGTTTGTTTGTTTGTTTGTTTGTTTGTTTGTTTGTTTGTGTGTTTGTTTGTTTGTTTGTTTGTTTGTTTGTTTGTTTGTTTGTTTGTCTGTTTGTTTTTGAAGGAGAGTGGGCTATCTATTGTATTATTATCTATTATTTATTTGTATTATACTACAACTCTGCACATACATCTGTACAATTAAACACCTGTATTGTATATTGCTGTTGCACTTTACTGTTACATTTGCATTCTGGATGCTATATTTATTTTCGTTGTATTGTGCTGTATAATTTATTTGTAATACATTTGAATCTAATCTAATAGGTGCTGACTGTTGTTCCTGTTTAAAGAGACAGTCGGGACTCGGGAGGGTAATATGGAGATATAGGGGGTGAGACATTGAAGGACGGGTTCGAGAGGGATTTGTTGCAATGGCCTTTTTAGATCATTATAGCGGTTGTCCTTGTTTTTTTAGGAATAATGTGCATTTGATATCTAGAGTTTTCCTTCTTTAAATGTGTATGTTGTGTATCCTGTGCTGTGCATACCCTATTGTGAAGCTATTAAACAGCGATTATAACTGGCAGTACGATCTCATGTAACATTCCTCTTTGGCCTTGTCATCCCTATACACTGAATATTGAGATGTAATATGCAGAGGTTCCTCTGATAATGGGGAATTACATCGGGGGGACTATGTGCATGGATTAAATGTATTCCATTTGTAGGCAAATAGTCGCCTCTGTTACCGATCTGTAATCTAGTAAAGAATCGCCAGGGAGGTGAACGGGTCTGGTGGTCGGGTGTCGGTCACACAACAGCCATTTCATTATTGTGGCTCAAACATCCCCGAGTTTCAATTCAATCAATTTGCGATTTATTTTTTCTTCTCTCAAATTCCACTGCTGGGAATTGGCTTGTCGTTTGTTGCTGACCTCTCGCGCTCCGACCATCTATCCGTGGAAATAATTGTTTAAATCGTTTCCTAGTCATATCCTTGAGTGGTGCGGCTTATGGCTGCTCTGTATGGGTAAGCTGTCACCTATCCTGTTATCTCTTGCCACTGAAAATTGAGGTTTATCGCAGCGAGAGCTCTGCAGTTAACAAATGGAATGGATTCAGCCATAAAAACCCATTGGCGAGTGACAGCAATGTCAACGGCGATGCCACGGAGCAGGTCTCACTACTAGAGACCATGCTGATGAACGTGACTGACAGATACTGTGTATATGTATATTATAACTTAAGAATAGCTTGTCTGCATGCAATAATGATGTATCTAGTCCATTGGTTCACAAACGGTTGCACGTCAAGAACGTCCCCCACATATGTACCAGCCGTGGGCCCCCATTGAAGATATAATTATTGTTAGATATAATTTTGTTCAGACTCCATCGCCGTCTATACTGTATAGTGATAACAGTGAAGAGAGTGAAACCTGATAGAATAGTCATTATTGCATCGTACTAAACTTTAGTGAATATAAATGTAGTAAGAAAAACGTAACAATTAAGTCCCCCCCCCCCCCCCTCCCCCGTCCCCCACACTCAGAGAACCGATGTCATATCATATCTATTAAAGTCACCTTATATGTCAGGTAGTTGTATATGGTCTCTCGATTTTGTTTAATGCGTCCACATAAACTATAGCTATCAGAATGTAATGGAAGAGTGCAGTGCCTTTGGACCTTGAGATGTTTCGAAATACGCTTAGAAATAGGCTAATTGCGGCTAATCTCGTCTGGGAATTTGACACGTTAAATGTTCTTTATCGTTACAGTCCAAAGACGCAGAAGCTCGGCATGGTTTGTACCCGCGAGAGTCAATTGGTATAGTCAAATGCCAAAAAATCGCCGGTAGCATATAGTCATTATTTTAATTCCCCGTTTAAGCACGAGTCCCTTTATACTTATAGGCCTATCGGCGGTCACTCCAAAAAGCCACCCAATAACCAGCACCTTTTCAAAGCACTTGCGAGGCTCGCTGTGTCTTTAAGGGACGCCTTTTGGCCACCGGTACACCGGCCCCCAACGTGTGAATAATATTCAGTAAGGAGTTACGCTAAGTGGGAAAGCTTTTAACACATTATCCACTGGCAATTGCAAGGTAATCTAATTTCTCAGCACAGGTCCCTTATTAAATATCTGCAGCATCGGATTTGCATTCGGGAGTCGTCTAATGGGTTTAGTGCCCCGTGGATCCCCTGGCTTGTGTTTATGTACGCGTCCATCTCTCCGGGAGTGAGTGACATTGAGGATGAGAGGTGATCCATTGCCCCCCCCCCCCCCCCCCTCCCCTCCCGAAAAACACGAGAGTCAGCACTTTGGAAATAAAGGCTGTGAGCCAGCCCCCCCCCCCCCCCCCCCCCCCCATCACACACACACACACACACACGGACGTGCGTCAGTGGGTGCAACCGTGCAACAAATGGGAGAACGGGTGCAAAAAGGAGATGGCATCATCGACAGGAAGGGAGAGGGGTGCACAACAGGAGTTGAGATGTTGACAAATACATAAAACGGGGGTCGTGTTCAATTATTAGCATATACCCCGTTTTACAGGAGTGGTGTGTGTCATTTAGGCTACAGAGCCTGCATGGCCGGTTAAAATTACTCGGCTTAGATTAGGCCTTTTTGCTATACATAGGCTATAGGCAATTAGGCTTTCAAACATAATTGATGATTTATTATAATACCAACTCATAAACACGTCTTCCATCTGGCATACTATAATCTGGTTTAACATAAAAGCCATGAAATCTGCAAACAATGCTCTATGGCTGTTCAATCAATACAAAATATTATGAAAAGGCTCACTCACAGGTCCACTTCACTCTCTCCAAATAGTATATAGGTTGTAGGGTATCTAGGGGCTACATGGCTATCAAGCAATTTGTGTCTATTAAATGTCATAGCTTACGTTTATATTACTAAATGCACAAATAGCTTCGTAACCGTTATTTTCTATATTTCATTTTCTTCCTCAGTAGTATATTCGCTTTATTATTTTATTTAAGTCCATAGGCCTATATATGCCTCCTTTTGTCGAAGGCCAGAGCAACTACTTTGAGTGGGAGAGAAACAATAGATAAAGCCAGCGCGCAGGAGGCTGGGCCCGAGGTGACGTCTAGACCGGACTTCAGTCCATATCAAGTTAAAAGGGACTGACTGAAGAACAACACAAAATTTGAAACAGCCTTGGAAGCTGTTGTTGATATCAAATCGAATGATTGACCGGCAACAGCAAACGTCATCTGCTTATATGATAACTCTAGATGCATTATAAAACTGCTACAAGCGACATTACAAGCTATATCCGTTGTCATTTACAATACAAATCACCAATTATTACTCACAATAACAGCAGCAATGACAATGATGGCAACAGCTAAACCAATATTTAATAAAAATAGTAATAATTAGGTTTAGAAACTCCAAAAGCTGTTGATATAGAGTAGCCTGCAAATATTGTTGCACAAATAATTACGTGATGATGGTATTATTATTATTAAGAATACTAATAATAACAACAATAACGATGATAATAATAATAATAACAATGATAATAATAATTATTTTAATTCTTATAATTATTTTAATTAATAATAAGGTCTGCATCGTTACATCATTATTTGTGCAACAATATTTCTATATTAACAGCTTTTGAAGTTCTTAAAACTAAAAATGTCCAAATCAAAGATCGCGTGGTCAGGGCTCGTGCATAAGCCTTTGCTTTGTTCCTGTTGTTTTGGAGAGCTGCAGGAGGAGAGTAATAGGCGAAGTTAAGAGGAGAACACACAGATTAGGGACTCACTGGTGTGTGTCATAACGGATTAACCCAAGACTGCTGCCCTCTTGCACTCAATAATGCTCCCGTGTCTGTTGCATTGCCATTCTCAGTCACTGAACATGCAGGGTCAAATAGATCCAGAGGTTACAATGAATATTAAATGGTACAATATATCCAAGTTGGGCGGTTTCAAAACGTCCCCAAAACAGTTACCCTCTATTGTCGGCAGGGGCTGTTGCATTGACAGCCAAATGTATGCCATGCCGCAAAACAGAAGAAAACACAAACGCTTTGACATGACAAGTTGACACGACAAATGACTCACTGAACTATACAACAAATGTGTGTGTGTGTGTGTGTGTGTGTGTGTGTGTGTGTGTGTGTGTGTATGTGTGTGTGTGTGTGTGTGTGTGTGTGCGTGCGTGCGTGCGTGCGTGCGTGCGTGCGTGCGTGTGTGTGTGCGCGCACGCGCGAGACATTAACAAACGTGCTGCTTGTTTAAGAAATGTGTTCTCAACTAACTCCCGTTGACATTGGGCTCCTTTTTAAGTATTTTTTTTATCGGACTTCCAGAGTAATATTTATTGTAATAAATGTGATCGCTCCTCGGTTTTGCTATTCCGTTTAGTTTAGCAGAAATGTGACGTCATAGCCGAAGCAGCGATTGGTTGCGCGCGATAGCGCCGGGAGGGGGGGGGGGGGTTCTAAAATGAAGAGTACTGGGATTCAACCCCGTCTCGGTGAACAGTCGGTGTCAGAACTGGAAGCGCAGGACGAACACAAAGAAGTCAGAGACGCCTAATGATGTATTTAACAAGTCAAAGACAACAAGCGTTGTAAAGTTGTTTGCTGTCCATGCAGGCCTGCACATAGACCGCGGTCGGACGGGGGAATTGCGCAGTTTTCTTTTTGAGCGCTCGTCCAGGACATAAGCACAACTGGCGAGCTGGTGAGCGGTTCCTGATTTTGGAAGAATCTGTTGATCTGCTACTACCATGGAGTACACATCCTCGCCGAAGCCGCAGCTCTCCTCTCGGGCAAACGCGTTCTCGATAGCCGCTCTCATGTCAAGTGGGAAAACCAAGGACAAGGAGACAGAGGAGAATACCATCAAGCCTCTCGGTGAGCCAACGGGTCAGCCCTTTATAGCGACCGACCGCCCATTAGTGTAACATCTACTCAAGTTTTAAAAATTACATTTTAAGAGCCAGTTTATCTCTTTTATAGCGTCGGTGTTACTTTCCCAAAACTTGTATAGCCGAAGTATAGCAACGTGTGCCATACAGGCAAAAAATGACAGGCTATAGGGGAAGTATATAGAATTAAATTAACCGGGTATATATGTTTTTGTTTATGAATATGGGTTATATGCCTGTGGTAGACTATTCTGCATATTGTTAAAACTAGTGGTTACACATTGACCTTCACAAACAGACGGGTTGAAAAAAAATATATATATATTTTGTATCATTAATGCATATTCATTAGGCCTATACCAGATACAAATGATATACTACTATAAATACGTTGTCTGCTGTCTGCTGGTGTTATTTTCTTTCACGTAAGTTCAAGTGTAAATTTTGTCAAACGGCGAATTGAATGGTCATGATTTGGTCTATTAATTAATCATCTTAAAAATAAATATGAATATATAGTATTTCCTTTTTCTTTGAGCGTCAGACGGGACCATTAATGTGTTTCAGTTATTTACAGTTAGTGCTCATTATTCGTTAGTTCCTCAATCTTTTAGCTGTCATAATATAGGCACAAATATTTAGACAAGAGAGAGGATTTCAGGGCCTGTTTTGTAATTTGAGTTCAATCGAGCCAGTGCTTTTTGAAACAATGTATTTTATGGATTCAAATTATGTGGAATAATATTAAAAATCAAACTTTGAAAATGATATAGGCTGATTTCGCTTCAATATGTTGTATATTATTGTTGTTATTATTATTATTATTATTATTATTATTATTATTATTATTATTATTATTATTATTATTATTATTATTATTATTATTATTATTAATAATAATAATAATAATAATAATAATAATAATAATAATAATAATAATAATAATAATAATAATAATAATAATAATAATAATAATAATAATGATGATTATTCTTATTATTATATACAATTATCGTTGTAATTATTATTAGTAGTAGTATTGTGATTGTACACTATAGAACGAAATAGATCCGTAACCTTCCTTTTGTAGGTGATAATATATACCTTGGAAGCACTTGGATTAGGTCACCTGCATGTCATTGAAAATCTAGATGTGCGTATTTTGACTTCTTACCTTTTACATAATTTCAATGCAGTTCAATTCTGTGCGTAATCGCCTATATATCATTTATACACTCCCTCATATGTTCACTATATTCACGGGAATAAATTAAATGAGCGGGTGTTTATTTTTGTTCTTTTCATCCCTATAAAGAGCAATTTGTAGAGAAGTCCTCCTGCAACCAGGGTCTGGGAGAACTGCCATCAATCGATGCGCACGGAGACTTCGGCGGCAGCGCGCCTGTCGTGTGCACGGAGCCCCTCATCCCCACCAGCCCCGGCGTGCCCAGCGAGGAGATGGCCAAAATCTCCTGCACTTTAGAGACCAAAGAACTCTGGGACAAATTCCACGATTTAGGCACTGAGATGATCATTACCAAATCTGGGAGGTAAACATTGTTACATCCGGCTTTGTGTGGCCCTTGTGTTTTCCACCCAGAGACATATCCGTTAATGCAGGGCTATGTGTTAAGCGAGTATATGCTGCTGTATATGTACAGTGCAGGCGGCAACAATGCTAAAATATTATATACAATATATTCATATGTTCCCTATTTTTATAATAACAAATTCATAAGCCATATCCCAATTGAAATGACCGTTCGTTGCCATTTTGTAATATACCAAAGTACCAAACGTTTGTTGGTGTCATGGATATATATATATTTTTTTGGCAACTGCTTTATTATTATTATTTTTAAACAAACAAGTGGTAAAACAGTCTATACAGTCTATAGGTCTTCAGTCCTAGAAATTTTTGATGGCTTCTCTTCAGAGAGAGGAGCGCCGAAATCATTTGTGGACATGGTTGGGATCTGAGAGTGATTTGTAGAGGAAGGAATTCACCCAGACGTGTTTCTCGGTGACACGACGTAATATTTTATTTTACTGACCTCCAGGCTCTGTTAAAATATTTCCTCGCGGAGGAGAATGGTTGGCAATGTCCGTTGGTCTTTTTTGAAGGAAACCGTTTTGTTTACTGTCCATCCTCCTCCCCTCTTAACAGAAGAATGTTCCCCACCATCCGCGTGTCGTTCTCCGGGGTGGACCCAGATGCCAAGTACATCGTGCTGATGGACATCGTCCCCGTCGACAACAAACGGTACCGGTATGCGTACCACCGCTCCTCCTGGCTGGTGGCCGGAAAGGCGGACCCTCCGCTCCCCGCAAGGTGAGTGAGATTTTAATTATTATTATTATTATTATTATTTTTACAGATGATTGTATCGTCAAAACGTCACGTTTTGTCTAAATTCAGCATTGTATATGTATATTTGTGTGTCTTGGAATGGCGGAGATTAAACATTTTTGTATTGTATTTATTTTAATAAAATGTTATCGTGTATTTTTCTAACAGGCTATATGTCCATCCTGACTCGCCGTTTACCGGGGAGCAGTTGCTTAAACAAATGGTGTCTTTCGAGAAGGTCAAGCTCACCAACAACGAATTGGACCAACATGGACATGTGAGTTTATGGATTCCCTGTGTACTGTGTTTATGGCAGCATAACAGGCTATACAATAAATAACGAATCGCCGAAGGCCTATTAAATGCGTTTGTTTAAATTATTTTTAAATATTAAACCCTAAAAGAGAAATGTTGATCTCTATAGACTTCGTTTTACCAAATATATAATAATACAAATATAATAATAATAATAATAATAATAATAATAATAATAATAATAATAATAATAATAATAATAATAATAATAATAATAATAATTTGCAAAAGAGATCATTTGCAAACGAACTTAAACGGATTTACCCTTTAGCCACTGATCATTTTCTGAAGTATGAGCAAGTTAATGGAATGACAAAGGTTGATCAGAAATAGATTTTTTTTTAAAAGTATAGCCTGATTTCCTCGTCTCTCTTTATTACGACATTATTGACTTAAGCTAATTGCATTTTCACGCTTGCATTTTCCCACAATTATAGCACAGGCTATACTTGCACACAGGCCACGTGCCACATTAGGTTTAGACCTACTTGAAAACTGTATATACATCTGACAGAAGAGACAATCCATTCACTGGATGAGATGTGTGATTGTGTGTGAGTGTGTGTGTGTGTGTGTGTGTGTGTGTGTGTGTGTGTGTGTGTGTGTGTGTGTGTGTGTGTGAGTGTGTGTGTGTGTGTGTGTGTGTGTGTATGTGTGTGTGTGTGTGTGTGTGTGTGTGTGTGTGTGTGTGTGTGTGTGTGTGTGTGTGTGAGTGTGTGTGCGTGTGTGAGTGTGTGTGTGTGTGTGTGTGTGTGTGTGTGTGGTGTGTGTGTGTGTGTGTGTGTGTGTGTGTGTGTGTGTGTGAGTTGATGAGGTCACATAATAATAATAATAATAATAATAATAATAATAATAATAATAATAATAATAATAATAATAATAATAATAATAATAATAATAATAATAATAATAATAATAATGTCCAAGTTCATACAGCCTCCTGTAATATTAATAATATATAGAAAACAGTTAATTTAATTTAGCAGGTAGGACATTTGGTTTAAATTCAGTTTAAATTAAACGTGGCATCAGTAACAACTTCTCCTGACGTAACTCAAAATCTAAATTAAATACAACTTTTCTTTACATACAATATAAACCATTATGAAATAACTGTGACTGTGACTGTGCCTGAACCTTGCTACAAGTCAAGTATTCAATGCTGTAATAACAGAAATGCCACCCATCTAAGAAGCATGCAAATGTATTTGATCCATTTAAAATAATCTGAGTTGCTAAGAGCTTGTGCTTCTGTGATTAAAAAAAGAAAATCGAAATAAATGCCAACCATAACACGAAGATAACGTTGACTATTATCTCAATACAAATATATATTTTTTAAATCTTCAGCGTTTTCATTTCAAAATGCTATATATCAATTTTGGAATACTTGGCTACTTGATTATAATATCGTTACCAAATATTTCGAAATATATATTAAAATAAATAAATAGAAACGACCATATCCCTAGAAATGTATAGTTTAGCAACCGCGTTAAGGTCTGATATTACTATAAACAAAGGTCTGAAGATATTGACTAAAGTCTTCTACCAGAGTTTAGTCACAACGTGGTCAAACTCCTTTTAACCCAGCAATTATTTCATAAAGGTAGATAACACTTTTATTATGTATTATTGACCCGTGTTTGTCTCTAGCCTATAGCTTCCTATATAGGCAAAACAAAATAAAACCCACACAGTTGAATGTGTCGCGAGATAAAAGAGCGTGTTGTTCATGCTGAGAGGAGGGGAGAATGCTTCATGCTGCGGTGTTAACACGTTTATCTTTTTCACGCTCTTCTCTTTTGCCGCTCTGCTCATCGTCTCTCACTTCACCCCCCTCCCCAATCCCCCCACCACCCCCACTCTTCAAGCGCCGTGTCGCTCTATCTCTGTCTCTGTTTTTCCATCCTCACTATACGTCATCGTTCTATCGCTCTGTATTTCGGTGCAGTGCCAGAATGAATGAATGAATGAATGAATGAATGAATGAATGAATGAATGAATGAATGAATGAAAACTTTATTTAACAGATTGCAGAATGGGTACAATACATACAGTACGGCTCAATACACACAATTGTTAAGGGGATGCAGACCAGAGAAAGACATTTGTCTTGTTTACATCAGGGTCTCCCATTTTCCATAGTGACATTTATGACATACACACAACATATATGACATCAACACAACATATATGACATCTTCTATATGTCTCCAATATAGCGTCTATCTCTCTTTATGTTTTTTTATAGGACGTTTCGAGTATTGCATCACCATGTGTAATTTAATTAGGGCATTTATTTCCTGGCAGAGGCATAATATCTTGAGACACATATATAACTATACATGTTGGCATTTCACCAGGGGGTTCAGTGTGGTCAGGGCCTCGTTCCAGGGGTGTAGAGGGCGAGCCCCACTGCTTTGTATTTTCAAATGATAAACCGAGTATACCGCCTACTCCACTCTATAATCACAGTCAGACAATAGGCGTGCTCTCCCGCTTCCAACGCGGCCTTGTTCAGAGATTCTTCGACAGGGATGGGCACATTAATCTGTTAATCTAACCACCCGGCTATATCCTGTCTCTTTCGCTCTCAATCTATTTGAGGCCGTTCTTATAGCTATGCTTATTTATGTAGGCCTACACTCAAATTGACTGGAAGCCCTCAGTTGCTGTTCGAGTTTAAATAAGTTTGAAATGAAATATTTCCCCATTGTTCATCCTGTCTCTATTCTTTTTCCGTTCTCCATCTCGGACCTCTTTCATAACACTGCCAGGAGTATGGGTTCCATAACCGTTCCCATTGGGCGGCCGGCATGCCACATTGCCAGGCGTACTTGTAATGTATATGTATCCCCTCCCAAGATTGCCTATCAGGATAACACGAGTATAAATGTTATTATTATTATTTATTTATTTATTTATTTTTATTATTTTGTATTATTATTGTAAACATAGCCTACAAGAAGACCAAAACCTACAATGAATGTCCCCTACTTACAAGAATGGTCCATACCAGATTATAGCTCGTATCCAGAAGTCATAGAACTCCATTGTTAAAGGTTAAAACAAGTCACAGAGCCACACTGTTGCTTTGGTCAGCTTTATTCATCGTCACGATGAATGTGGGCATTGTACTTTTTCCTGAACTCGAGAGTAATGTGCTGCTCCGGGGAGACGGTAATCAGTAAACACTGTTCTGTTTACTACTGTCTGTACATTGATAGATTGATAGAGTTTGTTGCCTTTTGAAGTCATTTAGGTTATAACCACAATGCCCCCATTTTACATGATCATATATATGATATTCATAACTGGAAACTTGTGTTTGCGAGCTGTTATTTGTATCAATTGGAACATATGGCAGATGAGAGCTCCTAAGAATATGAGAGAATAGTATTAACAGTAAAATAAATGCATTGTAGGTTTTGTTTTTTTCTGAATGAATTACACCTTATCCTTTAATATGCATCTTGTCAGTGGTTTTCAAAGTGGGTCCTTGAGGTCGTTCTCTGCAAAGTGAAGAATGGTTTCATTTCACAATTATTTAATTAGCTAGAAGTTAATGAGGGAATATATAAGAATGACTGCTCAGATGACAGTTTGACCAGTTATAAGAATCTGTACCAAAATCACATATCTAACCATAAAAAGCCTTTCAGATGGAGGTGCATAGGGCTACAATTTTAACAAACGGGGGTCCATGGCTTAATGTGTATACTTTTGGGGGAGTGTTTCACATTAAAAAGTCTGAAAAGCCATGAGTTTGAAACACAAATGACACTTTTCACATGTTATGACGTGTGTTTCCAATGTAATTTTAATTATTGTAATTTTTTCACACGATTCACATGAATTAATTAATTAATTGTGCTTCACCATGAATTCATGTGAGAAATTGTGAAACAAAGTGGAAAGTGAGCCACCAGCAAAGTCATGTAGCGCACAACAAATGCACACAGACATTTGGAGTGGCTATTGCTCTAACCTGGAAAAAGGGTAAAAGTATATCAATATAAAACCGTTTTCGACTGTGGGGGCATGGTCAAGTTTAGACCATTGGAAGGGCACCAATTGTTTTCGGCACTCAAAAAGGGCACTTTAGCATGAGGTTTTTCAAAAAGGCTCTCCAGAGGGGCAACTCAGCCAATCAGAGTAAACGGGCTGTTGTCTGCAATAGCCTGTACCTGCATGTGCACATCCCTGCCACACAAGGTAAATCACATACAGGGTATATTACAAGAACACGCCATGTGTGTGATTTTTCCATGCTTTTCCACTACATCATTATCGTGTCCTCCTTGCTAGCCCCCTCTCTCTCTCTCTCCTCTCTCTCTCTCTCTCTCTCTCTCTCTCTCTCTCTCTCTCTCTCTCTCTCTCTCTCCCCTCTCTCTCTCTCTCTCTCTCTCTCTCTCTCTCTCTCTCTCTCTCTCTCTCTCTCTCTCTCTCTCTCTCTCTCTCCACACCTCTAACCTTTGCTCTCTCTATACCAGATCATTCTCAACTCCATGCACAAGTACCAGCCGCGTGTCCACATCATCAAGAAGAAAGACCACACCGCCTCGCTGCTCAACCTCAAGTCCGAGGAGTTCCGCACCTTTGTCTTTACCGAGACGGTCTTCACTGCCGTCACAGCCTACCAAAATCAGCTGGTAAGTGACTGGCAGCCAGTATGGCCTTTTTGAGCCAATAAGGTCGATGGCCCCCTCTTCCCTCAAATCAGGACATTGCTGCATTCCTTTCAGGAATTAAGAAACAAACACATTTGAAATTTTTCAGTTGAGTGTATTTGAAAAAAATCTGAATGTGCTTTGAATGCACATGGGTCATGAAACATAGTCAATACTACATAAAACACTGTTTAACCTTTCAATTTAAGTAAGACAGGCTAGAAGAAGAAGAAGAAGAAGAGAGGAAGTAGTTGTGAGTTTTTCCCCCCAAACAGTGAAATGCTCATAACACATTGTTATCCTGACTTTCAACACCAGGGTGAATACGTTGTCAGATGCTATATGTAAACATTAGCACTGATGGAAAAGTCGACAGATGTCAATAGGAATATATATATATTAACAGGTCATTCCTGTTCAGAGGGACATGCTCTCTTAGTAGGAGTTGGTGCCATGGCAACAATACAGGAGGGTTGATGCTACTTGAAACATTCCCTGAAAAGGAAAATAATTGTATCATATTGTTAAAGTGATAGTTGGGATTTTTGGACGTTAAGTTGTATGAAATACTTTCCAGTAGTGTAGTCGATACATAACCATTAGCTTACTTACAGAATCCTGTGGTCGAAGTACTGGCTGGGTTCAGAACTATTCCTTTAACCTCATGTCCTCATGTTGGATCTGTTTTCCAGCGATGTTCCCATATGAAAAACGAAGAAAAACCATTGTATTCTTATATCAGAATTGTGTCACTGAAGTCCCTCCTCGTTGTAAGTCCAGACTCCAGCATTGTGTTTCATTTGGAGATACGTCAAACAAACAAAAAGCAAAGCGTGCTTTTCATGGGGATCGTCCTGCATTATAATGACCAACAGGTTTTTAGTTCGTTTTGGTGTGAAGTTAACACCAGTGTTCAGGTGCTACAATAGACATGAGTTACTCCCAGCAGTTTAGCCAGGATTGTCATCTCATTGTTATGTCATTCTTGGAAACAACCAATCATTATCTGTGGCCCAGCTTGTAAACGAGTTGGATTCTCAGCACGGGGCAGCCGATTAGGAGATGGAAAAATGAATTCTAAATGTAATGTTTAACTGTGTAATGTTTGCTGCTGTGTTTTTCTGGAGGAGGAGGGTGGGGGAGGGGGGGGGGCATGAATGATATAAAATTGACGATGAGATTAAAAAAGAATGATATAGGAACACTAGGGAAGGAGTGAGAAATATATATATATATATATATAATATATATATATATATATATATATATATATATATATATATATAAGAGAGAGAGAGAGAGAGAGAGAGAGAGAGAGAGAGAGAGAGAGAGAGAGAGAGAGAGAGAGAGAGAGAGAGAGAGAGAGAGAGAGGATGACATGTAATCATTGTATTTGTTCTTCTTCCTCCAGATAACCAAGCTGAAAATCGACAGCAACCCCTTCGCCAAGGGGTTCCGGGACTCCTCCCGCCTGACGGACATGGAGAGGTACAGAGAATCCACTGTCCGGCACTATAGCTACTTGTTTATTGATGATGAAGGGA